>NW_027256882.1:34106192-34253692 GCF_029215685.1 Pituophis catenifer annectens | reverse complement strand
GCGCTGGCTCTTCGGCTTTGAAATGGAGATGAGCACCGCCCCCTAGAGTCAGGAATGACTACCACATATGTGCGAGGGGAACCTTTACCTTTACCTAAGGGGACAAGTCATCCTCTCTAACCTCTCTCCCTTTGTTATGTTTCCTTGTCTTAAAAGGTATGTAGGAGAATTAATTTCTGATGCAGAAGCTGACGTGAGGGAAGACGATTCATACCTGTTTGATCTAGACAACAAGGTAAAGTTAAAAACTGGGGCTCAGAGGACAGAAAGACTATTTCTTACACCTATCTTCATACAGGTAGTCCTCAACTTAACACTAACAGTTCATTTAGTGACCGTTCGAAGTTACAACAGCACTGAAAATAATGGCATTTTTCTCACTTCTGAGCATTGTAGCAAACCCCAGGGTCACATGATCAAAATTGGCAAAATTGACACTTGCAACCGACTCGTATTTATGACAATTGCAGTGCCTCGGGGCCATGCAATCCCCTTTTGCGACCTTCTGAGAAGCAATGCCAGGTGTGGCTTTACTCCCAAGTCGACCCTGCTTGCTTAGTTGTTCTTGTCTTCTGGCAGCTCTGCGCATGCGCACACTGGGAACAGGCTCCAGCTGTTCCTCTGTCTCACTGCTGTCTAGCTCCTTTCTCTGCCTCCGACGCAGAGCCCTTGTCCGAGCTTTCCCCAGCCCCCACCCCCCAGGAGTGGCCCATGTTCCTCCGCAACCTCCTCACTGTCCGACTCTGCTGGCAGCTCTGCTGGCTGCCGACGGGCCACGACAAGCTGGATGTCAGCTCCCAGAATTCCTTAGCCATCTGCTAAAGATGATCTGAAGATTCCTGCCCTCTTGTTTCATCTTATTTGGTCATCTAATCCAATTAGGTCATCTAATTGGACTAGATGACCTGTAAATTCCCTTCCAACCCTAGGATTCTTTTATACTATTCAGAAGAGTTTGGATAATATTCCAAAATTTGTAAAATATTATTGACTAGATTTGAAAACATATCCCCCACAGCAAAGAGAAGCAGAGATGGTTAAACTGATTCTTTTATCCAAAGAAGAGAATATACCGTATTTAATTTTGTCTCTATTTTGAAATTGCTTCCAGATTTATTTATTTTTTGCAAAAAGTTTTTTTTATTTTTTTCCAAACATATAACTTACATCCATTCGGAACAGAGCTTTGATCCGGTCATCACTTTGTTCAATTTTTAACAAAATCTTTAACAAAATTTTATCTATACTATTTTGCCATAGCACTTATTTCTAAATCTTATATCACATATTCAACTAATACCATCTTAAAAAAATTAACACATATTTACTTGATCAAAATAATTACCCTTCTATTTAACCCACCTTAATTCTTAATTCAATTAATAACTCATAATACAACAATTCTTACCCTAAATCCTCACTATTAACAATACAATTCAAACATATTTATATATCATTATGCTTATTAAATCTTTATTCCATTATTACTTTATCAAATTTAAATCTTATCTTTTAAATTTTAGAAATATAACAATTTAACATTTAAACATAGTTCTTAGTTCAAATAATGCTTTTTAACACAATTTCCCAATTATCCTAAATTCTATCTGTCAAACCATACCACTTATATTACACCAATTAAGTAATTTTTGTTTATAAATCATAATCATATATTGTTTCAGTTTTCTTTTCTTTTCCACTTAGATAATAAATGCTCAAATTATCACAATTGTTATACGAAATTGCTTCCAGATTTTGTGCTTAACAATAGGGGGGGGGGAATGAAACTTTGATTCTATTTTTGTAAATTAAACAGGCTTATTGTTATAGAAATGGCTTGTTCATACCGTTGTGTAAAAGCAAAAAGTTGTGGCTGTAATGTTGTTACCTTCTCCTGTGCTAAAGAGAGTCGGAAGTCGGTGCTCTTTTCTTTTTTTCTCCCATTACACTATATTCCTTTTTTCCCTCCCTCTCTTCTTATTTTTTTTCTTTGTATTTTATACTTTAATCAACTAATAAAAAAGTTAAATGTCAAAAAAAAAAAATGAAGAGTTTGGATCATGCTTGGTTTTTCCTCCTACAGGATGGCGAGGTTTACTGCATCGATGCCCGTTATTATGGCAATGTCAGCCGTTTCATCAATCACTTGTGTGACCCTAATATCATTCCCGTACGAGTGTTCATGTTGCACCAGGACCTGCGCTTCCCCCGCATTGCTTTCTTCAGCAGCCGAGACATTCAGACTGGTGAAGAACTTGGGTCAGTCTTAAGGGAATTGTGTGTTGAGTGTGCATCTAGGATGAAACAGCATTGTGTGGAATTAGCCAGGAAACGGTTGCAGATTCAGAACAGCAGTAGCACTTAGACTTATATACTGCTTTACAGTGCTTTACAGACCTCTCTAAGCAGTTTACAGAGTCAGCCTATTGCCCCCAACAATCTGGGTTCTCATTTTACCCACTTCGGAAGGATGGAAGCCTGAGTCAATCTTGAGCCTGGTGAGATTTGAACTGCCAAATTGCCGGCAGCCGGCAGTCAGCAGAAGTAGCCTGCAGTACTCCACTTTAACCACTGCGCCACCGTGGCACATACATACATACAGTGGTTTAAGGAGATGACTTTGGAAGAGGAGAGGAAGGGATGTTGCCTAGAGAACAATCGGATAAAAGGATTATCTGGGGAATAAGAGCCTTGGTAGCGCAGCAGACTAAAGCACTGTTAAGTAACACCAGCTGCCTGCAATTACTGCAAGTTCAAATCTCACCACGCTCAAAGTTGACTCAGCCTTCCATCCTTTCGAGGTAGGTAAAATGAGGATCCCGTTTGTGGGGGCAATAAGCTGACTTTGTATTAAAAAAAAGAACACCGCTTGGGGGGAGGGCGAAAGCCCTACTAAGCAGGTATATACACAAGTATGAAGGCTATTGCTTAATGCATTGTAAGCCGCCCTGAGTCTCCAGAAAAGTGCGGCATATAAATCGAACCAATAAATAAATAAGGAGAGCCCGTAGCTGCATAACAAGCAGAGAAAGAAACTTTGGGAAAAACCCCTCCTAATTTACCAGGCTGTAAAAAGAGACAGTGGGAGCATTGTATTTTCAGACTTGCAAGATTCTGTTAAGATAGGCTTACAATAAAGTAGAATTAGCTCATCTGGTTGTATTTCCTGTCTGGTCTGCTTGGGAAGGCTGACAAGAATCCATCCATCCATAAAAGAGAGGAGACATGACCCGTGAGATATTTTCAGGGGGTGGGATTCAGCCAGTTCGGACTGGTTTAGGCAAACCGGATGTTAATTTTAATCTGGTTCGCCGAACCGGTTGTTCCAAGGACTGGCTGACCCCGCCCCTCCCAGGAGTCTCCACGCGGCCCATTGTGGATGCCAGGTAAGTGCAGGGCTCTGGGAGGGCGGAAAACGGGTGCACCGGAAGTCCGGAAACGGGCCCATTTCTGGCCTCCAGTGCCCAGGGGAGACCATTTTCGCCCTCCTGGAGGCTCCAGGAAAGTCGTGGTGCAGGAGGCCAACTGGCCACACCCCCATGGCCACACCCACCCAGCAACCAGGCAGCAAACTAGTTGCTGAAATTTTCAATCCCACCCCTGAATATTTTGTCCCTAAACTCTTCCGGGTTTTGAAAAGATAAATCGTTCCAGTTCTCAGGGTGAACTAAACCATCTTTATGCTCTTTCTCTCCCCCCCCCCGCCCCCTCTTGTAACCTTCACTGCAGATTTGACTACGGGGACCGTTTCTGGGACATCAAAAGCAAATATTTCACCTGCCAGTGCGGTTCGGAGAAATGCAAACATTCAGCGGAAGCGATTGCCCTGGAACAGAGCCGCCTGGCTCGCCTGGAGGCCCACCAGGATGTGCTGCCGGACAGCAGCAGCTTCCCCGCCTCTCAGGTTTAACCTGAGTTCCACTGCCCTTCTGCATGTGAAATCATTTCTCCTTCTCCCGGCCCCACTCCTGACTTCCCCTTTCTTCCACCCCCATCATGGACTTCCTCTCGGCTTGTTGTTTTGGAAGACCGAAGCTGCTCAGCTCCAAGAGGAATTTGCCTTAAGAGATGCCATGTTGGTGGAAGGGGAGAAGAAGACAGAAGACGCGTGTCTGGAGAGAGATGGGGCGGGGGGGGGGTGTCCCCGGATGTGAAAGGAAATGAAACCTCTGCAACAAAGACAAACCCTCGGCCCAGGAGATCTGAGCTCCTGAAGGTTTTCCTCACAATTGATGCGTCCACAATGTCTGATTCTCGTGGTCTGCTGAAGAAACATTCGTGGGAGACCAGAGAATGGGGGGTGGGTGGGGGGGTGTCCTTCGTTTGATTTTATTTTAAAAGTGAAGGCTGAGGCCGGTGCCGTTTTGCCCTTTTATTCTTCCCTGTGCTCATTGACTTTCTTACGTGACCCAGCCAAATCTTTTTTTGACACTTGCCTCAGTGGGTCTATGCCAATCCGCCACGGCCATCTCACCACAGCCAAATTGCTGCGGCCAACTCACCGGGGCCAACTAGCTGCAGGGGACGAGAGTTTTCAAAGTTTTAGAGTCATTAAAGAAAGGAATGCCAAAGGAGGGACAAAATAAAACGTGAAGGGCAAAAAATGAAAACAATTTTTAATATTATTTTAAATGAGTACGTTGAATCGTTGAGTTGTCCCGAGGCGAGTTGGCTGAGGCGAGTTGTCCCATTTTGGGCCTCAGTTTCCTCTATCTGGAGGCAGACGGCAAAAGCAGGAAATCTCTCCAGCTTTCTGGGCCAAAAAAGCAACTTCCACCAGAAGCTTGAGAATGCTCCATTATTTTTTTTTCTGACAGAAGTAAGGAGGGTATCCAAATTCCACTGCAGGCAGGTTGTGTGTGGATTTTTTTGTTTGTTTGTTTTTGTGCATCAACACATCCTGGGAAGGTTTAGAAGTTTAAAAACCAAGCATCAATTTGAAAGGTCTTTTTTTTGCCATCACCTGGCGCCCTCGTGCTCCTGTGTGAAAATGTGTGTGCGGCTGGCTGGCAGGACCCGTTGTCTGTAGTGGCCCTTCTTCCTCGGGGGGCCAAGTTCATTTTGCATCCAGGTTTACTTTTGAGTTGGAGCAGTGGCTTGTCTGCTGTCTTTGTCTTTGAGGTTGTTTTTTTTTTTTTTTTAAGTTCTTTTCTTCCTCTTCGACCCCGGCAAGAGAGGTTTTGACTCGGTTTTGAGGGCCAGCCTTATCTCCGTCTCTTTTTGTATGGGTTTCATAACTTGGGGGTTTTTTATAATGTAATTTTCTCCGCACCGTAAAACCAATAAAAGTTGGCAACCGGGTGGATTTTGATACGATGAAAAGCAACAGCAGCAGCTTGAATATGATTTCATCGCTTTGTTCTCCATTCCTCGGACAAGGAAGTGCCTGCAACCTGTGCTCTTTTTCCTAATTCCCATATCTTTCCCAGGGCTGGGATATATACCTAATACATATAATGCCTTGGTAAGGCCACACTTGGAATACTGCATCCAGTTTTGGTCGCTATGATGTAAAAAAGATGTGGAGACTCTAGAAAGAGTATAAAGAAGAGCAACAAAGATGATTAAGGGACTGGAGGCTAAAACATGAAGAACGATTGCAGGAACTGGGTATGTCTATTTTAAAGAAAAGAAGGACTAGGGAAGACGTGATAGTAGTGTTCCAATATCTCAGGGGTTGCCACAAAGAAGAGGGAGTCAAGCTATTCTCCAAAGCACCTGAAGGCAGGACAAGAAGTAATGGGTGGAAACTAATCGAGGAGAGAAGCAACTTAGAACTAAGGAGAAATTTCCTGACAATTAGAACAATGAATCAGTGGAACAACTTGCCTCCAGAAGTTGTGATTGCTCCAACACTGGAAGTTTTTAAGAAGTTGGATAACCATTTGTCTGAAGTGTAGGGTTTCCTGCCTAAGCAGGGGGTTGGACTAGAAGACCTCCAAGGTCCCTTCCAACTCTGTTATTCATTTCATTTCATTTCATTTTGCTGTTGGGGACAAAAAATAAATCAGATCTCCAATTCCATAAGATTCCCTTGGCATCAGATATACGATCCCCTAATGTTCCTACGGTATCTCTTCTTGCCTTTAAAGCGAACAGTGGTTTAAACGACGGTGGTTTAAATTATTCTCTGCTGCCCTTATTAATGGCGCCATTGATGATAAGCCACTGCTTTCTGCTTCACGATACAACTGGCCCTTTGTAAGTCCTCAATTTATGACCGGTCTCTTAGTGAGCATTAGAAGGCACGATGGACCTCCCCCCTAAAAAAGGTGCTTAAAATCGGGCTCTGAAGTTCTGACGACTACCCTCAGTCAGATGATTGTATTTTGGGTGTTTGGCAACCAGCCCATACAGGTAGTCCTCAAGTTACAACCACAACTGAGGCCAACGTTTATGTGGCTTAAGTGAAACATTTGTTAAGTGAGTTTGCCCCGTTTTACAACTTTTCTTGCCACCGTTGTTAAGTGAATCATTGCATTTGTTAAAGTTAGTAACACGGTGGTTAAGTGAATCTGGCTTCCCCATTGACTTTGCTCATCAGAAGTTCGCAAAAGCTGATTGCATGGCCCCAGGCCGTCATAAATATGAACCCATTGCCAGGCATCTGAATTTTGGTCATGTGACCATAGGGATGCTGCAACGGTCGTAAGTGTGAAAAACGGTCATTAGTCACTTTTTTTCAGAGCCGTGGTAACTTTGAAAGTGCTCACTAAATGAACTGTTGTAAATTGAGGACTACCTGTATTTACAATGGTAGTAAATTGCAAAAAAAAAACAAAAAACCAGGTGTTTATTTCTGGTTTCTGGCAAAACAGCGAATATTAGATTAGCTTTGCCACCCACAGATTCATTTGGACCGTTGTGTGAATTTCACCACCACAAAAAAATCATAAAATTGGGTCCAGTCACATTTGCAATCATCATGACTTAACGACCATAATGGGCAGGCTCAATTATGGTCATAAATCAAGGTACCAACTGTATCTGGCCAAAGTTAAGTTTTGGAAGTTAAGGCTTCCATTCTCAGACCTGCGAAAAAGATCCTAAGGACTAATAGGTTACTAATTGAGTGCCCAACTTTCAAGGCTCTCTGGATTAATTTCAGAGGGCAGAGATCGGTGGGTAAAGCTTTGGGTTTTTTTTTCCCTTGGGCAGCAAGGAAGATTCTACGTTTTATTCAATATGTTTATTCTTTGAAGTGTACAAAACAGCACATCCTGTATTCAGCAGTTGTGGTTCAGTGACTCCCGGGGGACGGAGAGCACAAAAGACATGGCCGACTCAGATGTCATTAAACTTGCTGGGAAGTTGCTGGTCTCAAGCCACTGATGCCTTTGTTAGATTATAACTTCCTGTTGAAACCGGAGGAAGTTTGGATATGGGAACTGCTAGAAGAGATTGACATAGAAGAAGGTGTTGCTGACTAGCCAGACTGAACTTTTTGAGAACATCTATATTTTTATTTTGTGAAAATCAGAGGTGGTATTCAGCCGGTTCGGGCAAACCGATAGTATCGACCTGCGATAGCCCTGCCCACCCACCCCAGCACTTTGTTATCCTATTTAGCAACATTTTCAAGCTGTGCACATGCATGGAAGCCGCGCGTGCGAGCAAAACGAGTGCACGGAAGGCCATGAGCACGCATGGAGGTGGCGCACGCGCGCTCTCACATTTTTGGTGCTGGGCAAACCGGTAGGTAAATTATGTTTATCCCACCCCTGGTGAAAATATGCATCTCCTTAGTTCTTCGGACCCGACTGCCTCTCACTTCTGTAAAGAGGTCCTCTATTCTTTCAGACTTTGCCGACGGAGAAAACTTTTTATCAGTAGGAAACCAGAAATGGTGGGCTGTTGTCTTTTTTTCCTTCTCCCACCCAAGTAAGTTTAAAGAGGAGAGATTTTCTTTTCTCCTCTACAAAGCATCAAGGGGAGAAAAGCAGACCAATGGAAAATAAAAGGGTATAGGGATAATTAGCTGAGGCTGATGGGAGTTGAAGTCCGACACCACCGGCAATTGGAACCAGGATGGAGAAATCGGGAGATGTGAACTACGATACTGAATAGAGAAGTGATGCGTGTCCTTGAAATGAGTAGGTGTATTTCCTTGTACAGTGAAAACTGCCAGCAGAGGGTGGAAGTAAAAGGAAACGCAGCTCCTTCAGGGGTGATAAATTGGTTCAGAAAAGGAGAACTGGTTGCTTTCTTACAGAACACACGTTTGCCCTACCAAATTCCCACTTTAATCTCCAGATCGGTTGGAAATCGGCGCTCTTAATCCCTGCTGATTGATTACAAATATTTTGGAGCTGCTTCAGTGCACAAGGTACAGCACGTAACTTTATAAAGGTATTAGCAAATGCTTAGTATCTTGAAATCTTATCAAAATATGAACACAACAGTTCATTTTGTGACCATTCAAAGTTACAACAGTGACTTATGACCATTTTTTCACAGCTGCAACCTTTGCAGCATTCTTCATGATCATAATTCAGACACTTGGCAACTGGTTCATACTTATGACCGTTGCACATCCCGGGGTCATGTGATCACTTTTTGTGACCTCCTGACAAGCAAAAGTCAACGGGGAAGCCAGATTCACTGAACAATCAGGTTACCAACTTATCAACTGCAGTGATTCACTTAACAACTGTGGCAGGAAAGGTCGTAAAATGGGGCAAAATTCACTCAACACATTCTCCCTTAACGGCATAAATTTTGGGCTCAGTTGTGGTCGTTCGTTGAGGACTAACTGTATAACCCAACAATATAAACATTACTGCAATCATGAAAATCATAGTTTTATATCATTCAGCTGTGGTGGCGCAATGGTTAGAATGCAGTACTGCAGGCTACATCTGCTGCCTGCCGGCTGCCTGCAGCTTTCCAGTTTGAATCTCACCAGGCTCAATATTGACTCAGCCTTCCATCCTTCCGAGATGGGTAAAATGAGGACCCAGATTGTTGGGAGCGATATGTTGACTCCAGGGGTGAAATCTACTTACTTTCCTTGCGCACCATCTTCACATCCAATTTTAGACCCTCTACACTTGTGCAAAGCCTTCTGTGCATGCGCAGAGGGTCAAAAACAGGTTACTTCCTGAATAAAACCAGGAAGTAACGATGTCCTGGTGGGTGGGCCTTATGCTGCCACCGCTATCGGTTCACTGAACCACACGCCTCCGCCACTACCAATTCGCCCAAACCGGTAGCATTTCACCCCTGGCTGACTCTGTAAACCGCTTATAGGGGGCTGTAAAGCAGTATATAAGTCTAAGTGCTATTGCTAGTGCTAAGTACCACTGTAACTCTGAAAAGGTGTTGAACGAATGATCATAACTCAAGGACTAGCAGTATACTAATGTAGTGGCCCCCAACCTTTTGGGCACAATGGACCGGTTTCCTGGAGAGAGGTTTTTCCTCAGATCAGTCAGGCCGTGGTTTCGTGCGCTGCCTGCGTCCCACGATGTGTGCTTGTTTGCGCGGCCCAGTTTCTGGCATGCTGCAGCCCGGTGCTGGTTCATGGACTGGGGGTTGGGGACCCCTTTACTAATGTACTAACTAGAACTTTTTTAAGACTTTGAGCTCCAAACTCCAAGCTTCAAGATTAAGATGTTGATTCCTAGCGTTGCTCAACTCTTGGTAATATTGTAGACAAGACCATGTAGTTTTCTTACTAATAGTCTGGGGGTTGTTTCAGATGCCTGCTTTAGGATGTTTTTTTCATCAAGTCCCAGTTGCAACATTTTCTAGCATGGTTGCACCACAGGATTTGGGTGAGAATACGGTTAATATACAGCCCGGATATGCTGCAACTGTTTTTCAGAACAAGATGGGATTCAGAGCAGGTTGTAAACTCCTGGATAGATCCTCCACTCTGTATATTTTTATGTGGACCAGAGAGCAAGGTTTTATTAAGTGTACCAACTTTTTTCACTGGCAGGAGTACCCAATCATCAAATTCCTTCCTTCTGTGCAAAAAATTAAGGGGGGGAAGTTTCATTCCGTTTTCTTTCTGGCAATGCCTCAGAATTAAGGCATCCGTTTGCCTAAAGCAGAGATGTCAAACTCGATTTTGTTGAGGGCCGCATTGAGGGCTGCATCAGGGTTGTGTTTGACCTCAGGGCAGGGGTGAAATCCAACAGGTTCTGACAGGTTCTGGAGAAGCGGTAGCAGAAATTTTGAGCAGTTCGGAGAACCGGTAGTGGAAATTTTGAGTAGTTCAGAGAACCGGTAGTGGAAATTTTGAGCAGTTCAGAGAACCAGTAGCAGAAATTTTGAGTAGTTCGGAGAACTGGCAAATACCACCTCTGGCTGGCCCCAGAGTGGGGTGGGAATGGAGATTTTGCAATATCCTTCCCTCAGGAGTGGGGTGGGTGTTGCATTATTTTCAGGATCAGACTCAATAAAGATAATAGAAGTTATGGGTTTAAATATAATTCTCTTTAATCATAAAAGGCATTCTATATTCGCTGAATATTCAAGATAGAAGCAAGGAAAATGGGGAGGATGGCTCCTTTTATATACAAGGGGCGGAGCCAGGAATGGGAGTGGTAAAATATGAATACATTAAAGCTCAAGTAATAAGTTAACCCCTGATGTTCCATATATACATTATTTACACATTAGAGAATAAGGCATTTACATCTGACAAATCCCCCTCTAAATGCCGGTTCGTTATACAACACCAGTTACATTCAGATTCAGGACAATATAATACATATAATTTAGATGTTAAATATTTGTGTTGTTTAGAAGGTAAGGGTTTTGTTAATATGTCAGCTAATTGTTCAGAAGTATCACAATGTATTGCTTTGATGAATCCGTCTTGAGATAGTTGTCTCACGTGCTTAAATTTTATATCAATATGCCTGGACCTTTGTCCAATTGCATCCGATCTAGAAATTTCAATGGCCGCTTTATTATCTTCATGCATAATAAATGGTAAAGTAGGTTTCTTCCAAACATCTGTGATCAAATCATTGAACCATACAAGGTTATTTGCAGCTTTAGACAAGCAAACATATTCTGCTTCTGTGGTAGAGGTGGCTACCAGTTCTTGTTTACCAGTATACCAGTAAACTGGACAATCGTTCAATAGAAAAACATAACCAGAGGTACTCTTTCTGCATGATGTATCACCAGCCCAATCTGCATCAGCATAACAAGTAATTTTTGGTTCTTTGTCATTATTGGGTTCCAATATTAAACAAAAATCTAATGTACTTTTCAGATATCTTAAAATTCTTTTGACAGCTTCCCAATGATACAAGGTTGGTTTGCTAACATATCTTGACAATAAATTGAGAGGTAATGCAATATCTGGCCTAGTCCAATTAGATATATAAAGGAGTGAACCTATAACTGATCTGTAAAATGTGTTGTCTTTAAACTCAGGGGAAGATTCATCATTGTTTCTAAGAAAATCAGTTTGCATAGGTGTGTCACATGTTTTGGCATTATTTAAGTTACATTTGTTTAGGAGTTCAATGATTTTATCTTTTTGGGTAAGTTTGAATCCCCTTTTTGTTTTGTTAATTTGTACACCAAGGTATTTATTCACTCTACCTAATGATTTCAATGAGAAGTGTTCGTTTAACTTATTTACAAAGATTTCCCTGCTCTCTTTATGCTTTCCAATATATAAAATATCATCCACATAAATTAATACAAATTCAATATGATCATTACTCTTTTTTACAAAGAAACAGTTATCAGCAGTGGTGGCGTTGAAATCCATGGTCTTTAGTACTTTTACCAAACAATCGTACCATCTTTTGCCAGATTGCTTCAATCCGTACAGACTCTTATTTAGTAACCAAATTTCGTTCTTATTAGTGTATTGACTGTGTGGTGCTCTTACATATATTTCCTTATCTAATTTTGCATGTAAGTATGCAGTCTGTATGTCATATTGAAACACGTCTAGATTGAGTGCAGATGCTACTACAAGAGCTGTTTTGACACTCTCTGTTCTCACTGTGGGTGAATATGTGTCAGTATAGTCTTCTGGATATTTTTGTGCATAACCTTGTGCAACTAGTCTGGCCTTGTATAAGGTATTACCTCCTTCTAAATTCTTAATTTTATAAATCCACCTGGTACCTATAATTGTTTTATCCTTAGGTGCGATCGCAGGTGTGAATACATTTAATCCTTGTAAACTTTTCATTTCTTTTTCCATAGCTAGTTCCCATTTTTCTCTTTCTTCACGGGGGAGTTTCAATACTTCCTCATATGTATTAGGTGTTATTTGTTCTCCATCCATATGCATAATATAATCTTTGTATTTATTTGGTATTTGGTTTCTATTATTTCTAATATTTCTTTCAGGTTTGCTATGGTTGTCATGCAAATATCTGGCTTCCTTTTTTGTTAATGTGTCTGTCTTTACTTTATGCTGACTATTTGTCCAAGTTTTGGTTTTGTTCTTACTTTTGTTAATATTTTGATTTTCTGTTGTTCCTTCCTCGCAAGATATATTATCTTTGCTTTTATTAGGAAAAATTTCATTAAGGTGCAACTTAGACCAATTGGCCTGCTCATGAAACACAGCTGTTCTGGATACTATAAATTTGTTATTATTATCGATGAATCTGTACCCTTTGGTTCCAGTTTCGTATCCCATGAATCTTAATCTCCTGGATACGTTTTCTCCCTTTCTCCTCAATTGTTTAGGTATGTGCACGTCTGCAGTAACTCCAAATATGTGCATGTGTGCTAATTTAGGTTTTCTATTGTACATCACCTCATATGGTGTCTTATTCACAATACTGGACCATGTTCTATTTTGAGTGTAATTTGAATAATGTAAGGCTTCTGACCAAAATTGTTTGCCTAAACCAGCATCCTCTAATGTGCATCTAATCATGGTTTGTAGTGTGGAGTTCTTTCTCTCTGCAATCCCATTTTGAAAGGCAGAAAATGGATTGGACGTGAAATGTAGCATCCCTCTATCCTTTAACCATTGGGAGAATTCTTTAGACATGAATTCACATCCCCTATCTGTCATAATTTGTTTTATTCTGATATTATGTTGTGTTTCTATGCGTTTGTAGAATTCCTTAAATTTCTGAAAGGTTTCATCCTTGTGCTTTAATGTGTAAACAAAACCATAGCGACTGTAATCATCCACTATTGTTAGGAAGTAACGTTTTCTATAGGTAATTGATGGAGTTAATGGACCAACTAAGTCCATATGTACCAAATCAAAAATATTGTTAGTTGATCTGTTAGATTTTTTTGGTCTAGGACTGGTTTTTAGTTTGGTGGATTTACATACTGAGCATTCTAAATAATTTTCACAATTTTTTATTCTTACACCTTCTGCGTGTTCAGTCATTTTTTGTACTACAGGAAAGCTTGCATGTCCTAACTTCCTATGTAAGATATGAGCACACTCATCATGAATTGGTTTACCTATTTTTGGTTTCTTCTCATTGTGTGTATTTTTGTTATCATGAGTTATTTTACATTCATCATTGTCACTGTTACTGACATTTTCATCATCTGCTTCAATACAATCTTCCATATTTGAATCAATGTTATGTAACCATCTTTCTTTGGTTATCAGATAGGGTAGACCCCCTTTTATCATCACAGTGCCTACATTTGTTTTGTTCTTTTCTATAGTTGCTTTCCCCTTTGAGAAAACTATATTGATGTCAGATTCTCTGCTTAGTTTTATAGCACTTAGTATGTTGTGAGGTATTTCTGGGATTAATAATACCCCCTCTATTTTCCCTAAACCAGGCAAGGTCACATTTCCTCTGCCTAATACTTGAACCTTTTCTTGATTAGCTACCTTTATCACAAACTTATCTTCTGTAAATGAAGATAATATACTTTTGTTATTAGTGGTGTGATTTGTTGCACCAGAATCAATAAGCCAATTATTGTTCTCATCTTGTTGTGTTTTGGTGCTGTCTTGTTTATTTAGCCCATTTAGTGACCCAGATTTTCTCTCTTTTGAATTTTCTCTACCCCCTCTACTTTCTCTGTAGTTTGGTGGACTTCTATATTTGTGTCTATCTGTGGAAGATTGTCTGTAATTGTATTTGCTCCTATATTCTGGCCTATGTCTCTCCCTTGGGACTTTGGGACAGTCTCTTCTACTGTGTTCCCTGGATCCACAATTGTGGCATCTAAAGGCTTCATTATATTTATCTTGAAAGACTACTTTCCTAAAAGATTTGTGTTCTGTTTGGTTACTGGAACGATTTTTTCTTGAATTGTCTTCTGCTATCAATTTGTTAGATAGACTTTCTATTGATAAATATCCCAAATTAATGGTATCTAAGTGTGACATAAAGCTATCCCATGATGGATCAAGTGAATTGATAATAACACTTTTCATAGTTTGATCTGAAATCACTTCCCCCCTCAATTGCAGCTCAGCTCTTATTTTGTTTAGATTTATCAAATGTTCACTTATAGAAACCCCTGGTTTCACTCTAGAAGAAAAGAAATCCTTAGACATTCTTGTGGTTGTGGCTACGCTATCGCTGTGAAATAGATTAAACATGCATTGAATTATTTCTGATACAGTTAGGTTTGGTTTGATGCTATGATACATTGCAGGAGACACGCTAGAAATTATTATGAAAAATGCTCTATGATGTAAACAGTCTATTTTTAAAGTCCAAGGTCTTCTTGGAGGACTAGTTATAAAGAATAGTAAATTTTCTTTCATAAAAATAACCTGAAGCTGTTGGTACCACTCTTGTAAATTAATGCCATCAACTCTAAGTTTTGGGAAGTCACTGGGTAAGTTCCCCACATTATTTTGTCCATTACTTACAACCTGAGGCAGTCCGTGGTCTCTCAAGTGCAGGAAATTACAGAACGGCATTGGGATGCTTGTAACGAGTCTGCGCGGTTCTCTGGCCAGTTCAAGTCTTTCGGGGCCGTCTACGTAGTTTTGCACATGCGCGTTGCTCATTTCTTCTTTGGCGCCGTTGTGGAAGGTTCTCTCCATTTCAGCTCTCTCGATCCGCTCCTCTTCAGATGAGTCGGTCTCTGGCTCGGTTTTTGGGGCTTTGGTGATGGCGGCGGTTCTTCTCTTTCTCTTGTGTGTGCTGGCACTCGATTCTGTCTGCGGTGTAGGACGGAATCGGCATGGCTCTCTGGGCTCGGGTGTCGTCGTTTTCGAAGTCAGGATGGGAGCGTGCAGGTCTTGAGTTGTCGGTTTGATTGCTTGCTTCTTCGTTGATGTCTTAGAAATTTTCAATCTTGGCCCAAAAGCAGCAAAAAGTGTTTTCATTGCTGACTCTACTTGAGACTTTGTTAAATCGTCTTCACTTTCTGATTTTGGTTCTTCTGAAGAGTTTGAGACTTCTTTTTCACTTTCTTCGTCTGATAGCGTTTTTCGCGCCAGAAATTTTGAACTGAGCGTTTTGATTGGCTCTGCTTCACTCTCTTTTGAAGTTCGTTGAAACCAAGATGGCTGCCGTTCAAAATTTCGCGCGGGGTCACATCTTTTCTTTTTTACAACTATTTTCTCAGTAGTCATTTCACTCACAGTTTTTTGATCTTTGGGTTTTTCTTTAATGATGTTTTTCTCTCTCGCTGCTCCGCTGTTCCTCAGCATCTCCTGGAGGTCCGCGATGAGGCTTTCATCATTCTTTTGGCTTTTTAGTATTTTTAATATTTCTGACCTGAGTTCGTTATTTTCTGTCTCGATTTCTTCCTGGTCGTTATTTTCACTCATCAGTTCTTCTTCTTCAGTGGTGTATTCTTCGGATTCTCTCGAAATCGCATTAGTGGATTCGTTGATCATCTCTTGATCAGTTTCTATTTCTTTGCTGTAGGCCCTGGTGTTGGGCCTATCTTTCTTGGACATTTTTAATTACTTATTGAGTCAATTAACCATCCTCTGCTACCAGCTTGTTGCATTATTTTCAGGATCAGACTCAATAAAGATAATAGAAGTTATGGGTTTAAATATAATTCTCTTTAATCATAAAAGGCATTCTATATTCGCTGAATATTCAAGATAGAAGCAAGGAAAATGGGGAGGATGGCTCCTTTTATATACAAGGGGCGGAGCCAGGAATGGGAGTGGTAAAATATGAATACATTAAAGCTCAAGTAATAAGTTAACCCCTGATGTTCCATATATACATTATTTACACATTAGAGAATAAGGCATTTACATCTGACAGTGGGAATGGAGATCTTGCAATATCCTTCCCTCAGGAGTGGGGAGGGAATGGAGATTTTGCAGTATCCTTCCCCTGCCACGCCCACCAACCCACACCACACTACAGTACGCCCACCAAGCCATGCCCACAGACCGGTAGTAAAAAATTTGGATTTCAGCACTGCCTCAGGAGGGTAGGGCAGGGTCAGGGGGAGTGGCCAGCTGGACATCACTTATCGAGGCTCCCTTTTTGGCCACGACAGCCTCATGTAGCCCTCTGCCAGCGAAAATAGAGCTGGGGGGAGGGGAAAGAAGCCCACCCGGGCTCCATTTTTGCTGTCAGAGGGCTGCAGGAGACTGTGGTAGCTGAAAACGGAGCACGGGAGGGCCCCCCACACTGCCCTCCCAAGCTCCATTTTCGCTGTCAGAGGCACTGCAGCCCAGTCCTTCATTGTTTCCAGGGCAGCTCTTCAGGCCAGATCAAAGCACCCTGTTGGCCAGATTTGGCCCGCGAGCCTTAAGTTTAATATCCCTGACTTAAAGCAAGCCTAGGATATGGTAGAGATATGAACAGGGCAGTTAACTGCTTGTGCTAAATACAGGTAATCCTTGACTTACAACCACAACTGAACCCCAAATTTCCATTGCTAAGTAAGACAGTTGCTAAATGGGTTTTGCCCCATTTTACGACCTTTCTTGTCATCGTTGTTAAGCGAATCACTGCAATTTTGCTATTAACGTGGTTTTTAAGTGAATCTAGCTTCCCCATTGACTTTGCTTGTCAGAAGTTTGCAAAAGGAGAACACATAAACACATGCCAGTGGCCAAGTGTCTGAATTTTGATTGTGTGACGATGGGGATGCTGCAACCATCTCGAGTGTGAAAACAGTCGTAAGTCACTTTTTCCAGTAATATTGTAACTCCAAACTGTCACTAAACAACGGTTGTAAATCAAGGACTGCCTGTAACAGGGCAGTTAACTGCTTTTGCTAAATCATCTCTCTCTCTGTCTCCCCCTCCCAGTTTCTCTGCTGAGCATTTTCATTGCAAAGTCTTAGAAAGCAATACAGCCTGCCAACCCCTGTTTGTAAACCATTGTTTACAATTTATGACCCCAATCAATCATGGTTTGCTTGAGAAATCATTATGCAAGTTGAGTTTGGGGGCGATAAGAGCCGCTCACCAACTGTATCCCTGCATCACACAATGTCTTCACCTGCTTTATAATCTGAGTACAGGTAGTCCTCGATTTACGACCACGATCGAGCCCAACATTTCTGTGGCTGGGCGAGACATTTGTTAAGCGAGTTTTGTCCCATTTTACAACTTTTCTGGTGGTTAAGTGAATCATTGCAGTTGCTAAGTTAGCACGGATCCCCATTGACTTTGCTTGGCAGACGGTCACAACGGTCATAAATATGAATCAATTGCCAAGTCTCTGAAGTTTGATCACCTGACCATAGGAATGCTTGCAAGGGTCATCGGTGTGAAAAACAGTCATTGCTGTTGTCACTTCGAAAGGCCACTAAATGAAGTGTTGTAAGTCAAGGGATACCTGCATTTGCATAGATGGAAGCTAAACCGCAATTGAAAAAAACCAACTCCAGTGCAACGGTAAACCAATAATCCACAGGCCTGCCTTTACTTCTTATCAGGGGACCGATCCAACTTATACCCAAGTTGTTCCAAAAGTGATTTTTTTTTTCAAGAGGCAACTGGACTTTCTTGTTTTTTCTTTGAAGACATTTTGCTTCTCATCCAAGAAGCTTCTTCAGCTCTGACTGGATGGTGGGGGGGAATGGAAGGATTTATACTCCTTGCAGACAGCTGGTCATTTGCATTTTTTAAGAGGGTCCTTGAAGCACTTTTGAGGTTTATCTGTGTCCTCAGGGTCACCTGAGTAGTGCAAATGGTTCCTGTAGTCTGCAAATCCCCCCCCCCAAAATCCATTTCTACTCCCACACCATTCAAAGGGTGATCATCCCAAATTGTATAGCTAAAAGTATGTACCCAAGTTCATAGAATAGAATAGAATAGAATAGAATAGAAGAGAAGAGAAGAGAAGAGAAGAGAAGAGAAGAGAAGAGAAGAGAAGAATTGGAAGGGATCTTGAAAGTCTTCTAGTCCAACCCCCTGCTTAGGCAGGAAACCTTACACCACTTCAGACAAATGGTTATCCAATCTCTTCTTAAAAACTTCCAGTGTTGGAGCATTCACAACTTCTGGAGGCAAGTTGTTCCACTGATTCATTGTTCTACTGTCAGGAAATTTCTCCTTAGTTCTAAGTTGCTTCTCTCCTTGATTAGTTTCCACCCATTGCTTCTTGCCCTACCCTCAGGTGCTTTGGAGAATAGCTTGACTCCAGTGGTGGGATTCAGCCAGTTCGCACCACTTTGAGAGAACCGGTTGTTAACTTTCTGAGCAGTCTGGCAAACTGGTTGTTGGAAGAAACCATTATGGCAGAGAACCGGTTGTTAAATTACTTGAATCCCACCACTGCTTGACTCCCTCTTCTTTGTGGCAACCCCTGAGATATTGGAACACTATCATGTCTCCCCTAGTCCTTCTTTTCATTAAACTAGACCTACCCAGTTCCTGCAACCGTTCTTCATATGTTTTAGCCTCCAGTCCCCTAATCATCTTTGTTGCTCTTCTCTGCACTCTTTCTAGAGCAGGGGTTGCCAACCTTTCGGACCTCAGTAGGGTTGCCAGGTCTGCTTCCAAAAAATAGTGGACAAGCGGGAGGAGGGAGGGTTAAGTAGTAAAAAAATAAAAAAAAATTACAATTCCTTGTTGGTAATCCATGCAAAAGTAGCTTCCCAGTCTTTGGTGTATTTGCACACTCCTCTCTTTTGAGTTAAAGAATTCGAAATCTCGCCGCTGTCACTCTCATCACTCAACGCCATTTTAAGTCAGTCGACACAAGCTACAATACATTTTAAAAATGTGAACTGTACATAATTTTATAATATATTTTTATTTTAATCTCATTAATTTTTTCGGAGAATCGAGTTCAATGGATATTCGATCTTTGTCTCATTCTAACTTATGAAAAAAAAAGACAAAACGCGATTCTCCTAGCCTTATTCTCTTAGACTGTACAGCTTTAGATTACGTACCATTTCATCATAAAGCTTTTGAATAAAAAAAATGTCCACTATTTTGTGAAAAAAAAAAACAGTGAACATAATGTGAAAAAAGCGGACTGTCCGCTCAAATAGTGGACACCTGGCAAGGGTAGACCTCAGGGACCACTAAATTCACAATTTTAAATCCCGCGGACCACTACGATGAATTTTTAAAAAAAGATAAATAGTATTTAGTGCAATATAAAAAAAAAACGCAAATATTTTTTCTGCGGACCACCAAAATTTTCTCACGGACCCCCCAGTGGTCCACGGACCACCAGTTGGTGACCGCTGTTCTACAGTCTCCACATCCTTTTGCCTTGACTCCGAAAAGCCAAGCTGGCACTCCTGACCTGAATCTAAGGTGTGTGGGGTGGGGTGGGGTGGGGGGGAGGGGGAGAATGGGAAGGCGTCGCAAAGCGAGGACCAGCTCCGAGGCGCCGGCGCGGAGGGGGTTAAAGCGGCCTTGACCGGCAGGGGGCGTGGCCGAGTCGAGCGGCAGGTGAGCATAGCCCGCAGGTGTGTGGCTCGGCGGGAGGCGGGGCCGCGGTGACGTCAGCGTGGGCGGAGCACTGCCAGGCAACAGGTTTCCAGCTCAGAATCGCCCCGTTCGAAGACTTCTCCGCTCACTCGCCTTCCATCACTCCCGGGCTGCGCAGGGTCGCAGGAGGGAAAGGCGGGTTTTGTCCGGCTCCTCTCCGGCTTCGACATGGCCAAAAAGAAAAAAGACGATGACGAGGCTTCCCAGTCTGACCAGTACGGTGAGTCCCCGCGGTGGATCGCGGCTCTCGCGGGGGGGGGGGAAGGGGGGAAGGTGGAGGGGGAAAAATAAAAGAAGAAGTAGGTTGAGGCTGGAAAGTCCAGTGGTTGGAGCAGATCCCACCTTTTACCTCCTCCCCACCATCCCCCCGGTTTTCTTTCCTACACTTTTAAGACCCGTGGTGTGGCGTGTGAGAAGGGCGAGCAAGGGGAGAGAAGAGAGCAAGGGGATCTTTGAAACTAGGAGGATTTGGGAAAAAGAAAGAAAGAGAGAGAGAGAGAGAGAAAGAAAGTAAGAGAGAGAGAGAGAGAAAGAGAGAGAAAGAAAGAAGGAAGGAAGGAAGGAAAGAAAGAAAAAGGAAGAAGAAGAAAGAAAGAGAAAGAAGGAAGGAAGGAAGGAAAGAAAAAGAAAGAAAGAAAGAAGGAAGGAAGGAAGGAAGGAAGGAAGGAAGGGGAGAGAGAGAGAGCAAGGGGATCTTTGGAACTAGGAGGATTTGGGAAAAAGAAAGAAAGAGAGAGAGAGAAAGAAAGTAAGAGAGAGAGAGAGAGAAAGAGAGAGAAAGAAAGAAAGAAGGAAGGAAGGAAAGAAAGAAAAAGAAAGAAGAAGAAGAAAGAAAGAGAAAGAAGGAAGGAAGGAAGGAAAGAAAAGAAAGAAAGAAGGAAGGAAGGAAGGAGAGAGAGCAAGGGGATCTTTGGAACTAGGAGGATTTGGGAAAAAGAAAGAAAGAGAGAGAGAGAGAGAGAGAAAGTAAGAAAGAGAAAAGAGAGAGAAAGAAAGAGAAAGAAGGAAGGAAGGAAAGAAAAAGAAAGAAGGAAGGAAGGAAGGAAGGAAGGAAGAAAAAGAGAAAGAAAGAAAGAAAGAAAAAGAAAGAAAGAAAGAAAGAAAGAAAGAAAGAAAGAAAGAAAGAAAGAAAGAAAATAAGTTAGTTTGAAGTTGGAGCTGTTGGGGAAAAATGGACAGCTGATTGCTGGCAACTTTTGGTAGATTTCTTCACACTTTTGGGTGGACACACAACGCCCTGTTTTAATTCCTGCCTCTCTGCTGGCAAGAAACTTTGGAATTCCTCCCGAAAAGCAGAAGAGGAACTGTAAACCCAAACTCGGTCTTAGGAGATATCTCTGTTACAAGCTGGTCCTCATTTTAATGACCACAATTGAGCCTAACATTTCTGCTGAGGAGTGAGACATAGGCTAAGTGAGGGTTTTTTGCCCCCTTTTACGATCTTTTCTCACTGCTGTTGCAAAGTAACTGACCGCACTTGATAAGTTAGTAACCCGGTTGTTTGGTTTTTTTTTGTTTTTTGTTTTAAATTTGATTTATATGCCGCCCTTCTCCGGAGACTCAGGGCGGCTTACAATGCGTTAAGGGGAATCCGGCCTCTCTCCGTTGACTTTGCTTCTCAGAAGGTCGTTGCGACCCTGGGCGATGGTCATAAGTATGAACCATTTTGCCAAGCGTCTGAATTTTGATTGTGTGAGCATGGGGATGCTGCAAAGGTCATAACTCTGAAAAATGGTCATACGTCAGTTTTTTCCATGATTTTGTAACTTTGAATGGTCACTAAATGAACTTTTTACAGTATTTTAAATTCACGTAAAGCCATTGTGCTCTGGCTGTTCTTCGCCGGGTTTTAGACAGACAATTTAAATTTGACGAAACTTTCTACTAGTTTCTTAGTCTACTACAGTACAAGTATTCCTCAACTTACAACAGTTTGTTTAGTGACCGTCAATATTACAGTGGCACTGAAAAATGTGACTTATGACCATTTTTCACACTTACTTACAATCATTGCAGCATCTCCATGGTCATATGATCAAAATTTGGATGCTTGGCAAACTGGTTCATATTTATGACCGTTGTTGTGTTCCAGGGTCATGAGATCCACTTTTGCGACCTCCTCACAAGCAAAGTCAATAGGGAAGCCAGACTCCCTTAATAGCCAGGCTACTAACTTATCAACTGCAGTGATTCACTTAACAACTGAGGCAAGAAAGGTCATAAAATGGGGCAAAACTCACTTAACAAACGTCTCACTCAACAACAGAAATTTTGGGCTCAATTGTAGTCTTAAGTCGAGGACTACCTGTCCTGACTACCTGTATTTTTGGGCAGGTATGTGTGTCTTTGAATCCGTCTTGACTCCTGGCGATTGTCTACACAAATGTCTTGTGGGTATGGGTGTAGTTATATGTATGCCACACAAATCAGTGTGGACTTTTGGACAAGTGCCTGATTTAGTCCCTGCAGATTTTCTGGCAACATTTTGGAAGTGGTATATGTATATGTGTGTGACTTTGATCAGTGTTGACTTGCTGGACTGTCTGCAGATATTTGGGGGGGGGGCAAGATTTTGGAAGTGGTATGTGTGTATGCCTTTGAGCCAGTGTCACTGACAACTTCCTGGATGGATGGATTGCTTGGCAACATTTTGGAAATGGACTGTGTGCCTTTGATCAGAGTCCTGACAACTTCTTGGAAAGGTCTTGGCCAGATTTTGGAAGTGCTTTGTCCTTGCTGAGAGAGAAGGACTGGCCCAAGGTCACTCAGCTGGCTTTGAGCCCAAGGCATGACTAGAACTCACAATCTCCCAGTTGCTAGCCTGTGCCTTAATCCCTACACCAAATTGGCTCTCTACATTTTGAAGTGGGAAGGCAAATGTTATCATATTTATTTATTTGGCCTTTATTCCACCTTTATTATTGTATATAAATTATTAAGTGTGACAAACGTACCTAATCCTAGTCAATGAAGATTCTCACTCGTCCAGGTAGAGTTGTCTGGAAGTTGAGTCATGGCTACTGGTCCCCCTAACCAGCTTGAAGGAAGAAGGTACTGGGACAAGCAGCAAAACAGACAAAAAAGAAAATGAGGTCCAGTTGCCATTACTCAACTAACAGACTTACCTAATGCTACTTCCTCCTCTTCTTTTTCCCACAATAAACCACTAAGTGAGATGAATTGGGCTGAGAGAATGACTCATCCAAAGTCACGTAGTTGGTTTCCATGCCTAAGATGGGACTTAAACCCACAGTCTCTTGGTTCCAAGACCAGCACCTTAACCGCTAGATCAAACTGGCTCTAAATAGCAGAACATAATGTTGGTTTGCAATGAAACTCAAATACTTTGGCCACCAAATGAGAAGGAAGGACTCACTGGAGAAGAGCCTAATGCTGGGAAAGATTGAGGGCAAAAGAAGAAGGAGATGGCAGAGAATGAGGTGGCTGGATGGAGTCACTGAAGCAGTCAGCGTGAGCTTAAATGGACTCCGGGGAATGATAGAGGACAAGAAGGCCTGGAGGAACGTTTTCTATGGGGTCGCGATGGGTCGGAGACAACTTCACAACTAGAATAGAATAGAATAGAATTTTTTATTGGCCAAATGTGATTGGACACACAAGGAATTTGTCTTTGCTGCATATGCTCTCAGTGTACATAAAAAGACAAGATACATTTGTCAAGAATCATAAGGTACAACACCTAATGATAGTCATAGGGTACAAATAAGCAATCAGGAAACAATCAATATCAATATAAATCGTAAGGATACAAGCAACCTAGTTACAGTCATGCAGTCACAAGCGGGAGGAGATAAGTGATAGGAATGATGAGAAGATTAATAGTAATAGTAATGCAGACTTAGTAAATAGTTTGACAGTGTTGAGGGAATTATTTGTTTAGCAGAGTGATGGCATTCGAGAAAAAACTGTTCTTGTGTCTAGTTGTTCTGGTGTGCAGTGTTCAATAGCATTGTTTTGAGGGTAGGAGTTGAAACAATTTATGTCCAGAATGTGAGGGATCTGTAAATATTTTCACAGCCCTCTTTTTGACTCGTGCAGTATACAGGTCCTCAATGGAAGGCAGGTTGGTAGCCATTGTTTTTTCTGCAGTTCTAATTATCCTCTGAAGTCTGTGTCTGTCTTGTTGGGTTGCAGAACCACACCAGACAGTTATAGAGGTGCAGATGACAGACTTCGCAACTAACAACAACAACAATAACAAATGTTGGTTTGCAGAAGGATTTTGAATTCCACATCTGGTGCCCTCAGCATGAAAGTGTCTTCAACCTGCCTTTGATCCTTTCTGTCAGTCAGAATGAAACCTTCAGGGCTAAACTGTTCGATGGGTTGACTCTCGTGAAAACATATCAGAAAGCAAGGCTCTTTTTAATGCCGATTGAAAGGTGTGTTAGGTACATGCGTGGGTAGAATTATACTTCCTTTTGAGAGCAGGCAACAGAATTTCATTTTTAATATGTGCCAGTGCGCTCACAGTAAAAAATGACAATAAAGATTATTTTATGAGGCACAGTGTCAAGGTTAATCATGGAGATGGTTCACATACCTGACCAGTGTTTCACATCCTCAGCAACATTTAAAGTGACAATAAAGTTATTCTAAAGTCTAAAAGTCTAACTTTAAGATGTGTAGACTTCAACTCACATCTGAAAGTAGCTGACAATTGAGAAATATGGTTCTAGAATCTAGATCAGTGATGGCTAACTTTTTCCGGACCGAGCACCCAAAGCACGCATACCCAAACCCCCAAAATGCAATGCGTGCACGGCCCCACACATGTGCCCCCTTGCATGTGTGTGACCCCCTACATGTGCTCCGCCACCTCCACATGCATGTGCTGCCCCCCACACATGTCCTGCCCCCTGCATATCTATGCCACTCCCCACACCCTTGCGCATGTACAGCAGAGCTAGCGTGCACACATGCACAGCAGAGCTGAACTGAACTGGGGCGACAGATCGCGTGCCATCAGAGAGGGTGCTGTGTGCCACCTCTGGCACACGTGCCATAGGTTTGCCATCACGGATCTAGATTATCAATTGATGAGCATTGATGGTTTGTTCCCAAACACAATTATCTGGGGTCACCCAACCCACTGAGCAAAAACTAAAATTGCATGATGCATCTTAGTTTATTATAGGATATTATCCCAGACATATCAAACTGGATATACATGGGGGAGTTAAAAAAAAAATTAAGACAGCAGCTATGATTATGTGATCAAAGCTACATCCATATTACACACATCATGTATGTTAAAGAGGAGGAGAGCTTGAACTTTGCAGTTTATTATTTATTTATTTATTATTCATATTTCTATGCCGCCCACTCTCCGAGGACTCTGGGCGGCTTACACCAAAGACAGTATACTAAATAGCATATTGCCCCCAACAATCTGGGTCCTCATTTTACCCACCTCGGAAGGATGGAAGGCTGAGTCAACCTTAAGCCGATGAGATTTGATCCGCTGATCTGCTAAACTAGCAGTCAGCTGAAGTAGCTGCAGTACTGCACCTTGGTTGCAGTCACCATCTTAACTTTTTTGCCCTCCCTGCCTTTGCAGGTACCCATCTCTTTTTTTATATAACTTGATGAAGTGTTTTTGAAAGTTAAAAAAAAACAGTTGATAGGAAGGAAAATTAAAAAGGAGCAATTATTTACCATCTTTGGTAAACAAGCTAAAAATCATTGGACTTAAATACATATATTAATTCAAAAAATGTTGAAGGTCACTTATACAATTCAGATTTTTGTTGGACTAATGGACAAAAGTCTTGGACAAATTGCATGGTTCTTATATGTGACAACAGCAACAGGATTTTGATATGCCCAATGTTGGAAGGATTCCACAAAGAAGGAATGGTTGATAAACTTAATAGAGTTCCCTGGCTTCTGTGCCTTTGATTAGAGAATAGATGTTGACTAAATTTAATTTCTCAGGATCTGATCTGAGTCCGTCACCGGGACCTGAAGATTTGTCTTCCAAGCTTTCGGACTCATGCTGGAGTCTATCTTCAAGGAATTTCTCTCTAGCAGAGTGTGTACTATTCTGTATGTGGTATTTATAGTGCCTGTTATAAGTGGCTTTTAGAATGTTGATTGGAGTGTGTTGATGGCTGACTTTTAAGTCATTATCTGTCATTTGTTTGTGCTGCCCAACCCTTGCTTTCTAAGTACCGTATTTTTCGGAGAATAAGACACACCTTTTTCCCCAAAAAAAGAGGGTGAAAATCTGGGTTCGTCTTATACTCCGAATGTAGCCTCGCCCAGCCTCTCAAATGGAGGTTTCAGAGGCTGAAAAAAGCTTCTGAAATGGAGCTTCAGAAAAAAAAGCCTCTGAAACAGAGGTTTCAGAGGATGAAAAAGCAAGGCGCAGTGCTCACAACCAACAAACCTGTTGCTAAAATTCACCTCTGAGAACAGCTGATTGGGGGTATTCCGTAGGCCGATCCACCTGCTAATAAGCTTTTTTCTGATTTTCCTCCCCAAAAACTAAGGTGCGTCTTTTACTCCGGTGCATCATATAGTCTGAAAAATATTGTACTTGATAGGCTGGTATAAATCAGCACTCCTGTTGACTGACAACAGGCCTGTTTCCAGGCTTCTTCCCTGGCTGTTTTCGTGCCTACTCGTCCAACAATCTTAGTAGCTGCAAAATTGAATGTGTGCTTGGAAGACAAAACTTCTGGTCTTGGTGACCGATCCCAGATTGGATCCTTTCATATTATCCCAAGACATGTATATTCACCTTCATTCATGAAATTTCATTTCATTTGGATTTAATATCAATTGGAAGATGCTTTTGGACTTTTTGCACAAAACAGGAAAACATGAAATCATAATTTATGGGTTTGAGTATTCGTAGTATTTATAAATGCCTTGAAAAATGGAATGTAAATTTGAATTGTAGAGTGAAAGTTGAACTTTTATTTATATCTATTAAGAAGCTGAAAGTCATTTTTCTATATATAGAGAGCTTTTGTGGCACAGTGGTTAGAATGCAGTGTTGCAGACTAACTCTCTGCTCCCTGCCAGGAGTTCGATTCTGAGCAGCTCAAGGTTCACTTGGCTTTTCATCCTTCTGAGGTTGGTAAAATGAGGACCCAGATTGATAAAGGCAATGTACAATGTGCCTTGGTAGTACAGGGGTTTAAGGCACCCTGTTATTAAGCTGGTTATTAAGACCAGCTGCCTGCAATTACTGCAGGGTTCGAATCTCGCCAGGGCTCAAGGTTGACTCAGCCTTCCATCCTTTCTAAGGTAGGTGAAATGAGGACCCAGTTGTGGGGGCAATAAGCTGACTTTGTATAAATATACAAAAGGATGAAGGCTATTGCTGAGCACATTGTAAGCTGCCCTGAGTCTTCGGAGAAGGGCGGCATATAAATCAAATTAAAAAAAAAAATGTGTGAAGAGAGGGGTGTAAAGTACTATGAAGTGGTATGTAAGTCTTAAGTGCTATTGCTATTACTACATTTTGATTTCTTTCTTTCTTTCTTTTTTGCACTTGTCAGACACCTATTCTTTTACTTCAGTTACAGGTAGTCCCTGGCTTACAACCACAACTGAGCCCAAAATTTTTGTTGCTAAGTGAGACATTTATTTAAATAAGTTTTGCCCCATTTTACGACCTGTCTAGTCACAGTTCTTATCAGTTAGCAACATGGTTGTTAAGTGAATCTGGCTTTGATTTTGCTTGTCAGAAGGTCACAAAAGATGACTCCATGACCCCGGGACATTGCAACCGTCATAAATATGAGTCCATTGCCAAACGCCTGAATTTTGATCACATGATTATGAGGAGGTTGCAAAGGTCATTAGTGTGAAAAATGGTCATGTTACTTTTTTCAGTGCCGCTGTAACTTTGAATGGTCACTAAGTGAACTGTTGTAAATTGAGGATTACCGGTCTCTGATTCCCTGATTCAAGACCTTCTAAAATGGGCGGTCTTTAGTATCACTTTTTTTTTCAAAATAAAGCTAGTCTTATAGCTCCTTCTGCTAAAAGAAAACCCAGGAGATCTACTCAAAATTCCTTCCCTAACCACCTCATAATTTCAGAAACCGGCTTTGTGGTTACTAGGTTTCATATGCAACAAAGATACTTCCTCATTGAGGTACCGGTAACTAAGTCTTCTGAACACTTCACTAACCTTAGATCCCGTAAATTCTTCTGTTATACCGTCCCTTAGGTAAATTGACTTAAGTTATTGAAGGACCCGGAAAAGTATCTGTCAGGTGTTTAGCAAACACTTCCAAGATTTGATCTTTGTTGACACTCTGATTGTACTAGGAATTAGCGGTGAAATCCTTTTTTTGAAGGTCTTTTGCCATAGAAAATATCTTGGCTATGAGAAACGAGGAAGTCTGTAAAGATTGCAAGCTTATAAAAAATGAAAGTCAGCAGGGAGGAGAAGCTGTTCTTGAGGGGCACAATACCAGAAATGTCAGTGATCAAATTGGTGTAATAATTTACTTTTATAATGTTCTGTCAGTGTCTTAGACAAGAGTTTTGCATGTTTATCTTGATTTTATTCTTTGTCACTTTTCCTGGTTGGTCTAAAATTAGACCTGCAATCATGTGGGGAAGAAAACAAAGTCTAATCTCACATTAATTGTTTCCCAGAAAAACAAGATTGGTCACACAGGTTTTTATACAGGCCACGTCAGATCAGCCATGGGGGAGAAGGGGGTAGATGTCAAAGTCAGGATGATGGCATGATTGAAGCCCCATTCCCTTTTATTGGCCATTTGACAAAGTGGGAGGGAGGGGGTTGGTTTCTGTCACCCCATCCTGGCACCAATTTGACTTTTTTTTAATCTTCTTGGCAGACATTCCTAAGCTGCCTTGTTCCTTTCTCTGTGACCATTGGGTGCCCCTTCTGAAAATAATGGGGTTCCCTGATATGATGAATCAGGCAGTAAGAGGAAGGAAGGAAGGAAGGAAGGAAGGAAGGAAGGAAGGAAGGAAGGAAGGAAGGAGTGAGTGAAGGAGGGAAGGAGGAAGGAGTGAGTGAAGGAGGGAAGGAGGAAGGAAGGAAGGAAAAAAAGAACAAGGAGGGAGGGAAAGAGGGAAGAAACAATGAGGGAGGGAGGAAAGAAGAAAGGAACAGGGAGGGAGGAATGGAAGGAGGGAGGGAGGAAGAAACGGAGGAAAGAAGGAAGGAACAGAGTGAGTGAGTGAAAGAGGGAGGGAGGGACAATGAGGGAGGAAGAAAAGAAAAAAGGAATAGGGAGGAAGGAACAGAAAGAGGAAGGGAGGAAGAAACAGGGAGGAAAGAAGGAAGGAACAGGGCGGGAGTAAAAGAGGGAGGGAGGAAGAAAGGAAAGAAAGAACAATGAGGGAGGGAGGGAAAGAGGGAAGGAAGAAACAATAAGGGAGGGAGGAAGAAGGAAGGAACAGGGAGTGAGTGAGTGGGGGAGGGAGGGAGGGGGGACAATGAGGGAGGAAGGAAAGAAGAAAGGAACAGGGAGGGAGGAATGGAAGGAAGGAGAGAGGAAGAAACAGGGAGGAAAGAAGGAAGGAACAGGGAGGGAGTGAAGGAGAGAAGGAGGGAGGGAGGAAGAACTAAGGATGAAGGAAGGAAGGAAGAAATTGAGGGAGGGGGAAAGAAGGAAGGAACAGGGAGTGAGTGAGTGAGTGAAGGCGGGAGGAAGGAAGGAAGGGCTTTAAAATACAATTAATTTATTTTCAGGTTATACATTATTATATTTAAAAATGAATCAACTCAACTTCCTTTCCCCAAACTTAGAAAGAAAGAAATATTAGCCCTGAGCCTTTTGCATCATTGTGCCACCTTATTTTGGAAGCTCTCAAAATTAATATTGACACTTTGGATATCATATGATTCATAGCCTCGGGGCTACCTGCTGAACATGCCTCAGAAGATGTGAAATGGAGAGAAGTCAAATCTTAGGGAACAAGAGTTTTACACGAACAAGTTCAAGCCTTACATTCTGAGGATTTTCAAGGAGCATTTTCTCCTGGGTGAGGCTGGGTGGGAGCTTTCCTCAAGTTCCTGGAGGGCAACAGGCACAAGATGAATTGGCACTGGCTGGATCGATCGTTTCTCAGATTGCAAGATTTAAGCACCTCTGAACATCCGATTGAGCTCTCCGAGCAGAACGGTGGCCATTTCTATCTCTCCCCAAGGAAAGACGGAATGAACACGCCTTAAATTTAGCCTGGGTTAATTCTGAGCTGGCTGAGGAATTCTGGGAATTGAAGTCCACAAGTCTTAAAGTTGCCAAGGTTGGAGACCCCTGGTTTAAATATTTATTTAAACAGTGGTTAGAGTGCAGTACTGCAGGCTACTTCTGCTGCCTGCTGGCTGCCTGCAATTTGGCAGTTCGAATCTCACCAGGCTCAAGGTCGACTCAGCCTTCCATCCTTCCGAGGTCGGTAAAAATGAGGACCCAGATTGTTTGGGGGCAAATATGCTGACTCCGTAAACCGCTTAGAGAGGGCCGGAAAGCACTGTGAAGCGGTATATAAGTCTAAGTGCTATTGCTAAGTGCTATATCACCACCACAGGGGAAAGGCTGTGATCGGAGCACTTTCAGGCTGCGTAGGTCTATCTGTGGGAAACCACTTAGCTGCTCTTTTTAATCATTTTTGACGTTTACCTCAAACTCCAGCAATGTTGGCCTGACATGTTGAAAGACAGACCTGGCTCTTTGCTTTTTTTACTATGTGTTCTTAATTGGAACCCTGCCTGCATCGCTAATTTATAGCTTTGTGTGTTTTACCAGCAACAGGAAATCGGTTCAACTGGGTTAGGTAAATTGTGATTAAAGTTAGTGCTGGAGAAACATCATGCAGACATCGTGTTGAAATGGGAGCTTTTCAAATCAAGGTCCATTTCTTTTTTCTTTTCTTTTTTTTCTAACTGAAGAGGCAGACGGCCATCCTAAAGTAATGTTGCTTGTATGAGCTGGAAACTACAGGGGGAGTCCTCAATTTACGGCCATAACTGAGCCCAAAATTTCTGTTGCTAAACAGGACAGTTAAGTGAGCTTTTCCCCTGTTTGACCACCTCTCTTGCCACCGTTGTTAAGTGAATCACTGCAGTTGTTAAGTTAGTAACGTGGCTGTTAAATAAATCCGGCTTCCCCACTGACTTTGCTTCGTCAGAAGACGGCAAAAGGGGCTCACATGACCCTGGGATATGGCAACCATCATAAATATGAACCAGCTGCCAATCATCCAGATTTTGATCACGTGACCATGAGGATGATGCAATGGTCATGTGGAAAATGGTCATAAGTCCCTTTTTTTCCAGTAACTTCAGATGGTCACTAAACGAATGTCTGTAAGTTGAGGACTATTTGTACTTAATTTCAAATATGCTCTCTCTTGGTAAACTGGATGCCTTCACGCATTTCATTAGCTTTAATGGCCAAGAATAGATGTAGGAAGAGGGTTGAAAATGTCAAAATAGGAGTCACAATGAAATCAACCCTAGACCACAGCTAGAATACTGCACCCAGTTTTGGTCACCACATTATTAAAAAAATGTCGAGACTCTAGAAAAAGTGCAGGGAAGAGCAACCAGGATGATTAGGGGACTGGAGGCTAAAACATATGATGAATGGTTGCAAGTATGGCTAGTCTAGCGAAGAGAAGGACCAGGCAAGACATGATTGCAGTCTTCCAATATCTGAGGGGTTGCCACAGAGAGGAAGGTTTAAGCTATTTTCCAAAGCACCTGAAGACCAGACAGGGAATAATGGATGGAAACTGATCATGGAGAGATTCAACCTAGAAATAAGGAGAAATTTTCTGACAGTGAGAACAATCAACCAACGGAACAACTTGCCTCCAGAAGTTGTGGGAGCTTCATCACTGGAGGCTCTCAAGAAGAGATTGGACTGCTATTTGTCAGAAATGGTGTAGGCCAGGTCTCCCGCTTGGGTGGAGGGTTGGACTAGATGACCTACAAGGTCCCTTCCAGCTCTGTTAAGCCCCTTTTTTGTATGTGTTGTGACACTTTAGATTCCGCTCCCCCAAGACTATCTCCCACTAGTGAATTATATTATTTAGTTACTAGTGAATTATATTATCACTAGTGAATTTTCCCAAATTGTTTCTCTTAAAGTTGGAATGAGTATGTTCGGTTTCCTCAGGGGTATTTTAAACTGCGTCTTCCAAATGCTTCTCAAATTAATGATTTCTTAAAAACAGATTGTTCTAAAGTAGCTTTGGAACAATTACCCAATGACTTAAATAACTTCCATCTCCCCCTTTCGGCCAAGGGGCTTGATGTCCTGTTCTTCAGAGGATGGATGGGTGGATTGGTCATGAAAATCCATGGAAACTGACAGGAATGTTTGACCAGAAGGGTGTAGCCTCACAAGCAGGAGAGAGCAGAACAAGGAAATGCAACAAAGCAAATAAGAATAATTGTATTATTTGTTCTAGATTATGTTTCATGTGATTGTTTCTGCAGGAAGCAAAAATCGGAAAATTACCCTTGACTGTCCCCAAGTTTGTCCTTTCCAGAGGTGTTGGAGTTCAGATCCCATAATTCCCAACACATCTAGAAGGGACGAGGTTGGGAAAGCAAAGTGAAGCTCACTCCCTTAATTATCTCTTTAGGAGAACAATGAACCAAAAGCTATGATCGTAATTCTAATTAGGAAGGGCGGGGGATCACAAAATTGTGTCTCACCTATTTTGGCTATGTCATGCGAAGGAATTCACTGGAGAAAAGCAGTTATGTTTGGAAGAGTTAACTTCTAAGTAACTTGGCTTATCTAACTTGGCAGTTACTGGCTATGGAACGAAACTTGAATGCTGGCTTAGTTCCCAGTGTAAAAGATGCTGCTGATCTGCATGATAGGGTAAAGCACATCTTCAGTCGCTAAGGAGCAAAACCAACCAGCTGTGCTACATGGAGCTACTCTGAAAAAGACCAGGACAATAGGTATCATATTGTTTACAGTGAGAACTCATTGGATTGGATTTTTCTATACCGTGTTTGTTCAAAAAGCTACAGCTGTTCATGCTATATATGCTAAGACTTAAACTAGAATTTCTGAACCATAACAACGCAACTCAAACAAAACGCACAACAGATAAATGCAGCTTCTGAACCCAGGCACTATGGTGTGGCTTACATATAGTCACATATATGTAGTACATCTATCTATCTATCTATCTATCTATCTATCTATCTATCTATCTATATCTTTCTATCCATCTATCTATCCATCCATCCATCCATCCATCCATCCATCCATCTTTCTGTCTGTCTGTCAGTCTGTCTGTCTGTCTGTCAGTCTGTCTATCTATCTATCGATCTATCTGTCTGTCTATCTCTTTCTTTCTTTCCTTCTTTCTATCTATCTATCTATCTATCTATCTATCTATCTATCTATCTGGCCTAACTCTCCCTTTTAAATTTTTAAATCGTTTAATTTGTTTTATAAATTGGGTGTTTTAAATTTGTTTTCGGCCAAAATATTTAATAATTTTAATGGACTTTTAATGTTTGTTTTATCTGTATTTTATCTTGGTTGTTCACCACCCTGAGTCCTCCGGGAGTAGGGCGGTATAGAAATTAGATAGATAGATAGATAGATAGATAGATAGATAGATAGATAGATAGATAGATATCCATCTTTCTATCTATCTGTCTGTCTGTCTGTCTGTCTGTCTTTCTATCTATCTGTCTGTCTGTCTGTCTTTCTTTCTATCTTTCTATCTGTCTGTCTCTCTGTCTGTCTCTTTCTATTATCTTTCTATCTGTCTGTGTCTGTCTGTCTATCTATCTATCTATCTCACATATACATGTATGACAATACAGGTCCTACATCTATATCACATATATATATGTAAGACAATATAGGTAGTCCTCAACTTACAACAGTTCATTTAGTGATAGGTTGAAGTTGTACTAAAGTTCATATAGAGCTTGAAGACTATATGAACACTGACTTTGCACTGAAAAAGTGGCTTAAGGCTCTTTTTCACACTTAACGACCGTTGCGGCATCCGCATGGTCACGTGATCGAAATTCAGATGCTTGGCCACTGACTCATATTTATGACGGTTGCGGTCTCCTGGAGTCATGATGTGATCATCTTTTGCTATCTTCTGACCAGCAAATCAATAGGGAAGCCAGATTCACTTAACAACCATGGCAAGGAAGATTGTAAAATGGGGCAAACTTAACAAGTGTCTCACTCAACAACAGAAATATCGGACTCAATTGCGGTCGTACATCGAGGACAACCTGTACAGTACTGCTGTTGTTAAATAACCGAGGACCAAAAATAGCTGTTCTTCTGCTGTAACTCATCCAGGTCTCTATTGGTAGATGCAGAACTGTAAAAGCAACAATCTAAACTGGTAGATCAAGAGTCTGGTCTGCTGGGCCTGGTGGTTCAGCAGACTAGAAGCATTGTGATTAACACCAGCTGTCTGCAATTACTGTAAGTTCGAATCTCCCCAGGCTCAAGGTTGACTCAGCCTTCCATCCTTTCTAAGGTAGGTAAAATGAGGACCCGGATTGTGGGGGCAATAAGCTGACTTTGTATAAATATACAAAAGTATGAAGGCTATTGCTTAACGCATTGTAAGCTGCCCTGAGTCTCTGGAGAAGGACAGCATATAAATCAAATTAAAAAGAAAAAAGATTCTGTCTAAAAACAATGCATGACCATCGAGCAAGAAATAATCACCAAAGTAAATGAACCTATTAAAATCTGCTTCATTGGATTCCTCCTGATTTCTTGCAGTAGGAGAGAGATTTATTTCTTTTCTACACACCTTGTTCCTGAAACACTCATCCCAGAGTATAATTACCTCGTGGAATGAGGGCTAAGGACTCTGCGATCCTTTCTTCATCACAACTTTACTTCCTGGTTATATAAATTATTTCTCGGCTACTGGTAAAGATTATTGTTTATATTGCAGCTTTCAGATTGCCTTAGGCATGAAAGCCGGCTGGGTGAGTTAGGGCCAGTTTCTCTCTCTCTCTCTCTCTCTCTCTCTCTCTCAACCCAACCCATCTCACAGGGCAGTGGTGGATTTCAAAATTGTTTACTACTGGTTCGGTGGGCGTGGCATAGCTTGGTGGGTGTGGCTTGTGGCGATGACAGGGGAAGGATACTGTAAAATCTCCATTCCCACCCCACTCCAGGGGAAGGTTACTGCAAAATCCCCATTTCCTCCCGATCAGCTGGGACTTGGGAGGCAGAGAATAGATGGGGGTGGAGCCAGTCAGAATTTTTACTACCAGTTCTCCGAACTACTCAAAATTTCCACTATCGGTTCTCCAGAACTGGTCAGAACCTGCTGAAACCCTCCTCTGTCACAGGGTTTTTGTTGTTGTGGGGAAAAAAACAGGAGGAAGGAGTATTATCTATGTTCACCTGCCTGAGTTATTGATAAAACCAATAAAGGCGGGATATAAACAAACAAACTACCAATCACGGCCAACTAGGGAAATAGATGCACTGTATATACCAGGATGGACAACTATGTCCCTTTTATGACCTGTGAATTTCAACTCCAAGAATTCCTGAGCTAGCCTGGTCCACAGGTCATAAAGGGGAGAAAGTTGCCCATCCCTGGTATATATTAATACAATCCAGGGGTGAAATCCAGCAGGTTCTGACAGGTTCTGGAGAACCAGTAGTGGAAATTTTGAGTAGTTCATAGAACCGGCAAATATCACCTTTGGTTGGCCCCAGAGTTGGGTGGGAATAGAGATTTTGCAATATCATTCCCCCAAGAGTGGGAAGGGAATGGGGATTTTGCAGTATCCTTCCCCTGGAGTGGGGTGGGAATGGAGATTTTGCAGTATCCTTCTCCTGCCAGGCCCACCAAGCCACGCCCACAGAACCGGTAGTAAAAAAAATTGGATTTCACCACTGATACAATCCAATTAAAGTATAAAAATATAATCCACTGGACTCACCACCTGTGAGGCAAGATTAAAAACTGAATACGAGATGGCATTTGCTTTCCTCTTTTCTGAGTGTCTTACCGTAAGAGGAAACGCCCTGATAAATATGCATTTATAATGTACATAGAACAGTTTAAATGTGATAGCTTGGCAATATCTTCCTTGACCTCTGATTCAAAAGGACCCATAATAAAACCAAAAAACTAACAAAGCCACATCGTGAAAAGGATTAGAGTGAAACCTTTATATCTATTGTAAAGACGCTATGCTAGTTGAAGCTTAGCTTATCCATTTTAGTATTAATTGTATGTTTTTTTTAATTAATTGTAATGTTTCAGCTCTTAATGTTTGCTGTTTTAATCCTGTAATTGTGTTGTTCTCTTATTTATATTGAAAGTTGCTTGGTAGAGACATGGGTGCTGTACAAATTTAATCAAACAAAACAACTAAAGATGCAGGGCACCATTGCCAATTTATTTGGTGTGCTGCAGTTGCGCGAGAGTGTGACTAATTAAGTAGTCCTCGACTTGCAATCACAACTGAGCCCAAAATTTCTGTTGTCAAGGGAGTTCTGCCCCATTTTACAACCCACGATTGTTAAGTGAATCGCCACAGTTGTTAAGTTAGTAAGGCGGTTGCTAAATGAATCCGGCTTCCCCTTTGACTTTGCTTTGTCAGAAGGTCCCCAAAAAGTGACCTAGGACACGGCAAACATTATAAATATTTTCAGTGCTGTTGTAACTTTGAACGGTCACTAAGCGAATGGTTGTAAGTCAAGAACTACCTATAGTACAGTAAGTCGCTAGTCGGCTCCTTGTATTATGTTGTTTCATGGCTCATGCAGCTTGAGGCAAGCATGAAAAGTGAAGGGAGGCAACACCCATTCAAACCAACGTTTAAAACCGGAGTGGATTTCTTCAACATGCGTAGCAGATTGACAGAGAAGGAGGAAAAAACAACAACAACCCAGAACCTGCTATAAAACCTACAAAGATTGTTGGTTCTGCAACCCAACAAGACAGACACAGACTTCAGAGGATAATTAGAACTGCAGAAGAAACAATTGCTACCAACCTGCCTTCCATTGAGGACTTGTATACTGCACGAGTCAAAAAGAGGGCTGTGAAAATATTTACAGACCCCCTCGCATCCTGGACATAAACTATTTCAAATCCTACCCTCAAAACGACACTTTAGAGCACTGCACACCAGAACAACTAGACACAAGGACAGTTTTTTCCCGAACGCCATCACTCTGCTAACAAATAATTCCCTCAACACTGTCAAACTATTTACTAAATCTGCACTACTATTAATCTTCTCATCGTTCCCATCACCCATCTTCTCCCACTTATGACTGTATAACTGTAACTTGGTTGCTTGTATCCTCACGATTTTTTATTGATATTGTTTCCTGATTGCTTATTTGTACCCTATGGCTATCATTAAGTGTTGTACCTTATGATTCTTGATGAACGTATCTTTTCTTTTATGTCTGCTGAGAGCATATGCACCAAGACAAATTCCTTGTGTGTCCAATCACACTTGGCCAATAAAAGGCCAAGGAGGAGCCTGGTGGCGCAGCAGACTAATAGCCTGTTATTAACATTCAGCTGCCTGCAATCACTGCAAGTTCGAATCTCCCCAGGCTCAAGGTTGACTCAGCCTTCCATCCTTTCTAAGGTAGGTAAATTGAGGACCCAGTTTGTGGGGGCAATAAGCTGACTTTGTATAAATATACAAAAGTATGAAGGCTATTGCTTAGCGTATTGTAAGCCGCCCTGAGTCTCTGGAGAAGGGCGGCATATAAATCAAATTAAAATAAATAAAATAAATAAATAAAAAATTTCTATTCTGTTCTGTCCTGTCCTGTCCTGTCCTGTCCTGTCCTGTCCTGTCCTATCCTATCCTATCCTATCCTATCCTATCCTATCCTAAGATGTTGGGAATATGTAAGTCCTGCAGAAGCATCAATAAAAGTTGTTTTTCTTGTTGAAAAACTAACCTGGGCCTGCTGCCCTGAAGAGAACTTACCGCCTGCCCTCAGCACTGTGCATTCAAGAAAGGAGACAGCGGGAGAGAGAGAAACAGAGGGCTTTGTTTGATCTGTTCATTCCAGGAATGTGGAGTGTCAATTACTGAAAATGGCCTCAGGATCAACACTCTTCTATCTTTAAAGATGCTACAGCAGAGAGAAGGTTTCTCTCCAGGCTGCCAAACCATAAAACCCTTCAGGCATCCCCTCAGGTGGGTTGAATTCAAGCTATTTAAATCTGCCGCTTAGGAATTCCAAAGCTGTAGGCTAGCTGGTTGAGAATGCTGTGGAAAGCCCAGACTAATAAACTGTAGGATCATCAAACAAATCTACCTGAAGTTCCCACTGGAGGCACAAATGACCAAAAGCTCATATTATTCTACTTTGGACATTTTATGCAGAAGATCTGCAGCTGCAGTCGACAAAGAAACCAATACAGTCCTAAGCTGCATTAACAGATAGATGGAATCAAGATCATGTGAAGAGTTAGTACCGCTTTTATAATCCCTTAGTAAGATCACACTTGGAATATTGCATCCAGTTTTGGTCAACACAATATAAAAAAGATGCTGAGATTCTAGAAAGAGTGTAGAGAAGAGCAACAAACATGATTAAGGGACTGGAGGCTAAAATGTATGAAGAATGGTTGCTGGAATTAGGTATTTTTAGTTTAATGAAAAGAAGGAGTAGGGGCAGTGGTGGGATTCAAATTTACTGGTTCTGTGGGCGTGGCAGGGAAAAGATACTGTAAAATCTCCATTCCCACCCCACTCCAGGGGAAGGTTACTGCAAAATCCCCATTTCCTCCCGATCAACTGGGACTTGGGAGGCAGAGAATAGATGTGGGTGGGGCCAGTCAGGTGGTATTTACCGGTTCTCTGAACTACTCAAAATTTCCGCTACTGGTTCTCCAGAACAGGTCTGAATCTGCTGAATACCACCTCTCGAGTAGGGGTGACATGATAGCAGTGTTTGGATATTTGAGGGGCTGCCACAAGAGGGAGTCAAGCTATTCTTCAAATCACCTGAAGGCAGGACAAGAAGCAATGGATGGAAACTAATCAAGGAGACAAGCAACCTAGAAGAAATTTTCTGACAATTAACTAGTGGAACAAATTGCCTCCAAAAGTTGTGAATTCTCCAACACTGGAAGTTTTTAAGAAGAGATTGGACAACCATTTGTCTGAAATGGTATAGGGTTTCCTGCCTTAGCAGGAGGTTGGACTAGAAGACCTCCAAGGTCCCTTCCAACTCTATTAGTTTAGTCTAGTCTAGTCTAGTCTAGTCTAGTCTAGTCTAGTCTAGTTTAGTCTAGTCTAGTCTAGTCTAGTCTAGTGAAAAGAAGGGCTAGGGGAGATATGATAGCGCTGTTCCAATATTTGAGGGGCTGCCACAAAGAAGAATGGGTCAACTAATTTTCCAAAGCACCTGAAGGCATGACAACAAGCAATAGATGGAAGCTAATCAAGAAGAGAACAAATCTAGAATTTAGGAGAAATTTCCTGACAGTTAAAACAATCAGTAGAACAGCTTGCCTTCAGACGTTGTGGGTGCTGATCACTGGAGGTTTTTTAGAAGAAGTTGGACATCCATTTGTCTGTATCGGGTCTCCTGCTTGAGGAGGGGGTTGGAGTAGAAGACCCGCGAGGCTTCTTCCAACTTTGTTACTCTGTTATCTAGCTCTCTGGAGAAGACTCTGATGCTGGAAAAGTTGGAAAGAAAGAGAAGAAGAGGATGACCAGCAGCCAGACGGATGGTCTCGGTGTAATGGAGATGGAGAAACTTTGGAAGAGCCTGAAGCAGCACCATGTTAAGAACAGATCGTGGTGGAGAACATTTATATTTGCAGTTTCTAGGAATCAGCAATGATTAATGGCGCATAATAATCAGGCTAGACTAGGAAGTCAGAAGAAAAACAAAAGAAGAAGAAAATTACTCCTAAGAAAATTATGTGGTTGAGGCCAAGAAGATGATTACATGAGTTGTTTGCAAGCAACACTTGAAGACTATATGACTTATTAACTCCCCAGAAATTATACCTGGAGGGAACTAGCTCTGGGCAGCTGGAATGAATAAGCATTGTTAATGGGAAACTCAACCATTGTTTGACCCTGTTGTGTGAACACAGGGGAGGTGCCTTCAGCATGTAGAGATCCACAGTAGGAAGCAGAACCTAGCTGATATTAACTAAGCGGTTTGATTAGTGTTTGCCTGGACTACTGTTAGGAAATTCGAGGGCTGGAGATAGACTGGGAAGATTTTAAAAAATCTTAGAAAAGGGTAGTAGAGTAGCGAGCTCCTTCTATACAGTTGCCAAAGAAGTTACATGGGTGTGTCTATCAGGTAACCTGAAGTCAAGGTCAACCTGGAAGATCTGAATGAGGTTGTAGGGATCACCAGAATGCCTACATGCCCTGTTTCCATCCTATTGGGACTCATCAGATGTTATTTTATGGCGTTCAAACCCTCATCTCAGAATTCAACTCATTAAATTTTGTGATTCCGGTGACCATGTGCAATGCATTAGCTTTGGAGCCTCCCAAGTTCCTGGCCCTCGGCAATTGCAAGAAGTGATATAAAGATGCTCTCTGAATGGTACCCACAGTCCACCTTTCCCTAAAGTCTTGGAGCCGAAACACAGATGTTGTCAACTTGCAAAGCTTTCCAGACCAGCTTTCAAATTGCCATAAGCAGGAAGGGGAAGAACTGACAGAGCTGCTTGGCTGCCCCAACTGAAAATACATTCCACACATGCCTTTCTCCAGATTGTATCCTAGGTTACCTGAGTCAGCAGGAGGGGTGGGGTTTTTACAGCCCGCCAATGTGGTCCATTGGAGAATGTGATTTATGACATGCTCAGGGAGGAGGGGGGGAGACAGGGTCATGGGGCCCCGTAAATTACATGGGGTCAGAGCTGACTCCACTTGAGTAATTGCCAGAATGTTGCTCCTAATAAATGACTGGATTTCTTTTGAAACTTGGCTCGAGGTTCATGAATTAATTAGGGCATCTTTCGGAAACTTCACAGATGTTACATTATGTTGTGCCATTGGAACTCATCATTTGTCAAGCAGTCAGTTAAGTCTTTAGAGTGGGTTTGACATTTTTGTCCACCTATCGAGTGCTTTCCATGAACCTGGGATAGGCAGATGTTTGTTTTTTTTTAATAAAAAGTTTTTATTTTCTGATCAAACAAGTATACAATATAAACAATCATTCAAACTATCATCAAGAAAAAGAGAAAAAAATCAATCCTTGGTAAACTCAATCTTCAACCCCTCCTCACCACCCCCCACCCCCGACTTCCCAGAACAAAAACAGGGCATAGATTTCACCAAACATTCGCTAAAATAAACTAGCTAACTGCAAGATTTAATAACTCCCAAAACCCCTTAACTCCCCTTTTACAATTTCATCAACCTCCCTTTTTATAGACTCAAAGTAGCATGTAATCCAATAACTCTAAGAGTTTTAAAACCATTAACAAATATTAAACATTCAAACCTAAAAACATTTTCCCCCCTCCTACTTTTCTCAAAGTTCAGATATTTTGAAATCTCATAACAAAAAATAAACCTTAGATATTCACTAATTAAATTTCTACATTTTTTAAATTTCTAAATTTCCCCCTTCATTATTCCTCCCTCCAACTTTTAAAATTTTTAAAAAATAATCATCAACATAATTAACCATTAGTACATAAACTAGAAAACCAAAAAGGATTAATCAACCATTAATGCATCATATTTAAAAATCAGTATTTAACTTTATACTTTTACCCCCTCAGTAGTTATAACACCTAAAACATAATCATTTTTAACCATGAGTAGAACAACTGCAAAGCCAAAAGAAAAGGTTAATCTTCCATTCCTGCTTTCTTATTTTGAAATCTCATAACAAAAAATAAACCTTAGGTATTCACTAATTAAATTTCTACATTTTTTAAGTTTCTAAATTTCCCCCCTTCATTATTCCTCCCTCCAACTTTTAAAATTTTGAAAGATAATCATCAACATAATTAACCATTAATACATAAACTAGAAAACCAAAAAGGATTAATCAACCATTAATACATCATATTTAAAAATCAATATTTAACTTTATACTTTTTCCCCCTCAGTAGTTATAACACCTAAAACATAATCATTTTTAACCATGAGTAGAACAACTACAAAGCCAAAAGAAAAGGTTAATCTTCCATTCTTGCTTTCTTTTTATATTTTTTCCAGTCTTTCTGCATCCCTCTTACTTCTATTTTGAGGAGGTTTTTCATTTTAATTTGAGGTTGATGTAACTGCAAAGATTGTCCCCTTTTTGAGAAAATTTCCTCTGATTTAGAGCCCCCAAATCGCCTCTTCATGCTTATATAAATCAGTTCATTCCTTCGTCTGTAAAACCAAAGTTTGTCAAGAGTTTGTGAAAAAAAGTTCAGTTGTTTCTTTTCTATTAAATGTATAAATGCCACTGGCAAATCTCCTTCATCTTCTGAAACTTCGAAAGTCTGGTCATTTACTACTTTTTTCCAAACCAAGTCATAATTTTGAAAGATTCTATCAATTTTTCCGAAAAGAGCAGAGAATAAGCTCGAAAATTCTTGAGAAAATTCTTCCACCTTCTCTGCTGCAATCAGAATATCTCCTGAATTGTCATCATGCTCCGTAGTTGTTTTTGTCTCCTCAGTCATTTCTGTTGTTATCCTTTTAAGAATTGCTATTTGATTACTTATAGCTGCAGTATGATTATTCATGGCTTCTTTTATAAATTCTGTAAATTCTGCATCAAAATCCTTATAACTCTGTAAATCAGACAACTGTTTCGTTTCTGACACCTCCAAATAGCTTCCAGCACTTTCAAGATCTCCTTTCTTAGAAGCCATTTTATTTTAGAAAGATTTTCTTTCTTCCCACAACCATAAAATCATAGTCAGAGCCATCCTTTTGAGCAGCTTTCAGCAATTTCTTTATAAATCACCAAACGAATTAATCTTTTCCCAAACAGCTCTTCAAAATCTATTCCAACAACTTAAAGCCAGTCTCTGAGCACGAGTCTATTAGCAAAGACTTTCCTTTCTAACTTTCACTTTTAAAATCGCAACAAAGAAACGCCATCTTAACTTCCAGCTCAGAAAATCCAATTAGAAACATTTTATCCCCGGAGTTAAGTATTATACTTGCAAAAAGCTTGTCCTCCTGCTTCTGTTCCGCCTGCTTTTTTGAAATCATTTAATCTTCTGTTTGACAGCAGAAATTGGACGCAACGCCTAGCTCTGTAAAAAAAAAACAGAGTCCCCCCGGATCCGGAGCTTCAGTGGGCTGAACGGGGAGCTCTCGCCCTCCTAACCCCTGGAATTAATCCAGGGGTTTTCGGGGAGCTCTACCCTCACCCACCTGCTCTCCTCCCCTTCTTTTCCCGAAGGGGAGATTTTCAAGCCGTTTGACAGCTGATTAACGCTGTCAGAACGGCTCAACGGAATCACGGGGGCGGCGGTCTAAAAAGACCGTCAATGGCGCTGCGGAGCCAACCCGGAAGTCCTCTGGGATAGGCAGATGTTGATGTTTGATGGTGTTAAAAGGTATCATCGCAGGATGTAAGCTGTTCCAAGGAGAACTGCCTTTTGCTATTAACCGATGGTGATTTTGTCAATGCCGAGGATGTTATGATTTGTTCTTATAATTAATTATTATTATTCTTGGTTTTTATGTTGGTTTAAAGTCTGTTTTTGGTGTTTTTCTTGTTAGTGGTGCTGTGGGTTTTTTTGCTGGTGCTTTTGTGCATTTGTTAAAACTTGTAATGAAGTAAATAAGGTTAAATACACTTTTAACAGAGAGGAATAATACCGGTAATAATAATAATAATTTATTAAACTTCTAGGTCACCCAACTCTAAACAACTTTAAACATAGGAATTACAATAGAATCAATAAACGTAACAAATAAAGATAAAACAATGCCTCTTTTGTCGCCCATGAGTGAATAGATTCCAGGTGAATAATGTGGCTAAAATACATTGACAAGATCTGATAAGTTTCTCTTGTCATAGAGGAAATGAAAAAAAGAATATTTCAGAGATAAAGTTTCCATTTTATAATGTTTACATACTTTGTCAGTGACCTTTCCTAACCTCTGGCATATCTCTGGAATGTTTTCAGAGAACTTTGGTTATTTCCTGGTTAATTTTTTACGTCACTCTTTTCCTGCTTATCTCTTATAACAAAGAATTGGACCTAATAGATTTATAATTAGATTTGCAATTGACCCTGGAGGTGAAAGAAATAGACTGTCAGGCTTTCCCCAGCTTGGGCATTTAGGAAAGAAAGACCCCTCGACTCCATATGTAGCGAAAGGTACACTTTTACTAAAGCCAAGTGGTTACAACATAAGCAAATCTGGATCTGAATATTCCTGCTTAAAACCTGCCTTTTATTTATTTATTTCTTAAATTTATATACCGCCCTTCTCCCGAAGGACTCAGGGCGGTGTACAGCCAAAGTAAAAAATATAGATACAAACATTAAAAACAATTTTAAAAAGATATATATATATACATTTGGCCCCATAATTAAAAGAACAATAACAAACCTATTAAAAACATTTTAAAAAGTGTTAAGCCAGCCCGGCTTGCTGAAAAAGAAAGGTCTTCAGGGCACGGCGGAAGGCACCGAGGTCTTGAATTCTTCGTATCTCTGGGGGCAGTTGATTCCAGAGGGCAGGTGCCCCCACAGAGAAGGCCCTCCCCCTGGGGGCCACCAGTCTACATTGCTTGGCCGATGGCACCCTGAGGAGGCCCTCTCTGTGGGAGCGCACAGGTCGGTGGCAGGCCGTTGGTGGCAGTAGGCGGTCTCAAAGATATCCAGGTCCTATGCCATGGAGCGCTTTAAAGGTGATAACCAACACCTTGAAGCGCACCCGGAAGACCACTGGGAGCCAGTGCAGCTCACGCAGGAGCTGCACTGGCCCAATTCCCAGGCCCTCCCTACTTGACCAGTTCATGAGTGTCCAACGATATTCAAATTTGGTGTTTTAATATATATGCTGACCCTGTAATCTGATGTGTGTGTGTATGTATTTGCTGATTATCTAAACTAACTATGTATATCAGTGATTGCATCATCTCTTTAAGATGCCATATGTTAAATAAAATAAATGTGTCAAATGCAACTTAAATAAATGGCAGAGCTTCAACCACATTGTCCCTGTCACCAGCTGGGTTCCTTTGAGGAGCCTCTGAGGACATCTTTGAATCACCAGATATAACACCTCTGGTTGTTACACCCAAACTTGGATGGGAACATCTATATTTGTTCCAAGATATTTTCCCTAGTTGGCCTTAGTAGAGGTCCTATAATCAGCCATGGAAAGTAGAACTTCTTGAGCCTGGTTCATAAAGTACCAAGCAACCAACTTTGCTTATCTAGTAGATTCATCCGTTAACTGTAACTCAACTTCCAGCCACAATTGAGCCCTAAATTTCTCTTGATAGGTGAGACGTTTGGTAAGTGAATTTTGCCCCATTTTGCGACCCTTCTTGCCACCGTTGTTAAGCGAATTGCTGCAATTATTAAGTTAGTAGTCCCAAAGGTGCTTTTTCAAGAGGCAACTGGACTTCCTGGTTTTTCTTTGAAGACGTTTCGCTTCTCATCCAAGAAGCTTCTTCAGCCATTTTCTATTCCCCACCATCCATGAATGCAAATGTCCAGCTGTCTGCAAGGAGTATAAAGCCTTCCATTCCCTCGCCATCCAGTCAGAGCTAAAGAAGCTTCTTGGATGAGAAGCGAAATGTCTTCACAGAAAAACCAGAAAGTCCAGTTGCCTCTTGAAAAAAAGCAGGGACGACCATGACTTGGATGACTGAGAATCTCCATAGATATTAAGTTAATAATACGGTTGTTAAATTAATCTAGCTTCCCCATTGACTTTGCGTGTCAGAAGGTCGTAAAACGGACACTGTAACCATCATAAATGTGAATCACTGCCAAGCATCCGAAGTTTGATCACATGACCTTGGGGATGCTGCAACGCAGGGGTGAAATGCTCCCGGATCAGACTGGATCGCCCAATCTGGTAGCGATCTTGGCTGGTGGTTCGGCGATCCGGTAGCGATGGCGAAGCGTAGCTCCGCCCACCTGGCCGGGTGTCATTACTTCCTGGGGTTTTTTACCTTCTTTTTTTTTTTGTTTTTTACCTTCTGCACATGCGCAGAAGGTTTTGCGGATGCGCAGAAAGTCTGCGCGCACCTGTGATGCGCGCGCATGCTCAAGTGAGCAAAGCACACTTCCAAAAGGGTAAGGAAGGTAAGTAGATTTCACCCCTGCTGCAATGGTTATTAAGTGTGAAGAATAGTCATAAGTCATTTTTTTCAGTGCTGTTGTAACTTCAAATGGTCACTAAATGAATGGTTGTAAGTCAAGGACTGACTATCTGCATGCTGGAATCTCATGTCTGAACACTGGAAGGGCAGGTGTCTATTTAAGAGGTGAGAAACTTGGTCGTTGTGTCACTGAACCGCAAACCACAGCATGGCAAGTACGGAAGGAAGGTTGGAGTTATATTCCTGCAACATCTGGAAGATGTTCTCTTCTACTGTTCTCTTCTATACTGTCTCCTATCGGCACATCTGGAAGAGGCACAAGGTGCTCTTGTTTGGTTTTAAGAACTGCCCAGTCTCCCTGAGCTAAAATAGCCACCCAGGGATAGAAAAACAGTATGGATCTAGAAGTGGCCAAAAGTGGGAAGAGGCCCACAGCTCGATGCTACAACCCTCTCCTGCACTGTGAGTTGTGCTATGTGTGGTTAGGTACTCCTTGACTTACAATAGTTTGTTTACTGACCTTTAGAAGTTTCAACGGCACTTGGTACTTAGGGCCGTTTTTCACACTTAATAACCATTGCAGCATCCCTACAGTCATGTGATCAAAATTCAGATGCTTGGCAACTGACTCACATTTATGACAATTGCAGTCCCCTTTTGCAACCTTCTGACAAACAAAATCAATGGGAAAGTCAGATTCACTTACCAACCGTGTTACTAACTTACGAACTGCAGTGATTCACTTAACAACTGGGACAAGAAAGGTCGTAAATTGGGGCAAAATTCGCTTAGCAAATGTCTCGCTTAGCAACAGAAATTTTGGGCTCCACTGTGGTCATAAGTCGAGGATTGCCTGTGCTGAAAAACCTATTCCTCTGAAATTTCCTTAAGATATTTTTGCACAACCACAAAGGCAAGAAATGTCTTTAAGAGAAGGATATGAAAAATGTATGATAGTTCTCGATTCCAAGCCAAGTTCCACAATTGATACTTACACAATATAAAAAGAAATAACGCACAACTCTGGCTGCAGCCATCCCCTATAGCAGCGGTGTCAAATTTGAGTCGTCACGGCGACGTCACGCAACGTTTTGGGACTGTTTTCTCCTTCGCTAAACCGGGCGTGGGTGTAGCCAGTGCGTGATGCATGCAGCCGTTTTTCACACTTAATAACCGTTGCAGCATCCTCATGGCCATGTGATCAAAATTCAGAGGCTTGGCAACTGACTCATAGTTAGGACGGTTGCATTGTCCTATGGTCACATGATTCCTTTTTGCGAAGTCAATAGGGACGCCGGATTCACTTAACAACCAAGTTACTAAGCTGTCACAACTCTGGCAAGAAAGGTTGGGAAATGGGGCAAAACTCACTTAACAAATGTCTCGCTTTAGCAACAGAAATTTGGGGTTCGATTGTAAGTCGAGGACTACCTGTATTTAAATTAAACCAGTGGTGAAATCCATTTTTTTTTACTACCGGTTCTGTGGGCGTGGCTTGGTGGGCGTGATGTGGCTTGGTGGGCGTGGCTTGTGCATGGCAGGGCAAGGATATTGCAAAATCTCCATTCCCTATCCACTCTGGGGCCAGCCAGAGGTGGTATTTGCCAGGTCCCCGAACTACTCAAAATTTCCACTACCGGTTCTCCAGAACCTGTCAGAACCTGCTGGATTTCATCCCTGAATTAAATGCTGCTAATAATGTCTGTATGTGCACCCAGCCCTAAAGATCAGATTTTACGGAACCTCTTCTTCTTTTTGTCATACTTTTAGAGGAAACGTGTTCTCACTCTTGCTTTTTCTTTTCTCTAGGGGAGAAATCTCAGTACGATCCTTCTTTTCATGGTCCTATCCAGAAGAGGTAAGAACACCTCGTGCGACGGAGGGATGACTGGAGTGTCAGATAGTAGATCGAGGCTGCTGGAGTTAAAGACGAAAGAGAAATTTTAGTTACTCAGAAGGAAAGAAGGGAGGTCTGTGAACAAGGACATCCATGGGGAAGTGGGGCACTAGAAAAATTTTAGAGGAGGCAGATAGTTGCAGGAAAGCATGTGGAAGAGATTTACATTTTGCTCGGGATGCTGAGTTTTATTTCTGGGCCTCAGGAATTAGATCTGCTGTCTGAATACACATTTTTGGAACCGTGAATATTTGAGATTCTGAAAAAACACCATTTTCTTTCAAGCAAGCTTCTTGGTTTTCGATGCTGTTTGCTCCCACAAAACTGGACTGGGACAACTCACCGCAGTCAATTTGCCACGGCCAATTCAGTGTGGTCGACTCGCTACGGCCAATTTGCCACAGAACAACTCACTGCGACAATTCAAAAATTCAATTTAATTGTTTAAAATAAGTAAAAAACTGATTTCAATTTTCATCATTCACATGTCATTTTGTCCCTCCTTTGGCATCCTTTCTTTAATGATTCTGTCTCACTATTTCTTCGATATTAGTGTAACTTTTGTCCCATAACGAGTTCTCCCTTTTTGCCATCACATGCCAAAAGTGGGGGGAGTGTGGGGGGGTGTCGCTCGCGCACGTGCCCACACCCATAATTCTATGCACCCCGCCCCCCATGCATGTGTGTGCAACCCCCCCCGCGCTCCCCCGACTTTTGGCATGTGATGGCAAGGTAGGCCCGTTTTTCGTTCTCCCCAGGCTCCAGAGCCTTTCTAGGAGGCTGGAGAGGGCAAAAATGGCTTTCCCCACTCCCCCAGAGGCCCTCCGGAGGCCGGAAACAGCCTTTTTCCTGACTTCCGGTGGGCCCAAAAGGCCCGAAAATTAGCGGGCCGACGCATGTATGCATGCCAGAGCTGAGCTCGCGTGCCCACTGATATGGCTCTGCATGCCACCTGTGGCACGCGTGCCATAGGTTCGCCATCACGGTTCTAGGGTGAGTTGGCCACAGTGAGTTGGATGCAACAAGTTGGCTGTGGCAAGTTTTTAGAATTTAGAATAACAGAGTTGGAAGGGACCTTGGGAGGTCTTCTAGTCCAACCCCCTCCTTACGCAGGAAACCTTACACCACTTCAGACAAATGGTTATCCAATATCTTCTTAAAAACTTCCAGTGTGGAGCATTTACAACTTCTGGAGGCAATTTGTTCCACTGTTTCATTGTTCTAACTGTCAGGAAATTTCTCCTCAGTTCTAAGTTGCTTCTCTCCTTGATTAGTTTCCACCCATTGCTTCTTGTCCTGCCTTCAGGTGCTTTGGACAATAGCTTGACTCCCTCTTCTTTGTTGACTGTGGTGAATTGACCACGGTGAGTTGTTGTAGAGCCCCACATCTCCCTACTACAAAATGCATGTTTAGTGTTTATAATCTGAAAGGGAGTGGAGAGTCACTAAATTTGAATATAATTATGATGAGGGTTGGCAGTTACTTGTTTATCTATTTCATTCCTTTTCCTTTATTACATTCTTCTCTTTCTCTTCTTCCTTTTTCATTTTCTGCACTTTTTCTCTTCTCTTCTCTTTCTCTTCTCTTCTCTTTCTTTAAGTTTAGTTTGAATTAGTTTTTACTATTGTAATCAGATATCACTAATAAAATTATATTCAAAAAATGCAAGTTTAGTGCTTTAACTTCCTGTTGGTGATGCATCAACATTATCCACTGTTGAGTCTACTGCAGTCAGCCTTCCCAACTCTGGACGGGTTGGACTTGAACCCCATAATCCCTTAGTAAGTAAGGCTGGTCTTAGCCCTGTTGTACCAGCACTGAATTTATACTCTGAATTCCAGGGCATGGATTGGCTGACAAGGACACTGTAGTTTGAAGTTTAAGGGGACTGGAGGGCACCATGCTGGGAAGTGCCATTTTTTGAATTGGGTGGGGGGGAGAATAGGCTACTTAGAGAAGAGCCTTATGTTCCTCCCACCCATAACCAATGGAAGAGCCCAGCATCCAATGATAGCAATAGCACTTAGACTTATATACCGCTTTATGGTGCTTTACAGCCCTCTCCGAATGGTTAAAAAGAGTCAGCATATTGTCTCCCCCCCCCAAACAATCTGGATCCTCATTTTACCAACCTAGGAAGGATGGAAGGCTGAGTCAACCTTGAGTCGGTCAGGATCGAACTCCAGGCTGATATCTCAGGGGCTGCCACAAAGAAGAGGGAGTCAAGCTATTCTCCAAAGCACCTGAGGGCAGGGCAAGAAGCAATGGGTGGAAACTAATCAAGGAGAGAAGCAACCTAGAACTAAGGAGAAACTTCCTGACAGTTAGAACAATTAACCAGTGGAACAACTTGCCTCCAGAAGTTGTGAATTCTCTAACTCTGGAAGTTTTAAAGAAGAGATTGGGCAACCATTTGTCTTAAGTGGTATAGGGCAGGGCTGAAATGTAAAATTTGTTACTACCGGTTCTGTGGGCGTGGCTTGGTGTGTGGGGGATTAATGTGACTGGGTGGGCGTGGCCAACTTTAAAAAAAAAACTTTTCAAAGCATTTTTTATAATGCTTTGAAAAGCCTCTCTGAGGATCAGGCAACTCAGCTGGGATCGTCAGAGACTTTTCAAAGCATTTTTTTTACCACCTCATCGGCCAAGAGGTTGCAGAAAAAAATGCTTTGAAAAGCCTCTGACAATCCCAGCTGAGCCGCGAGATCATCAGAGGCTTTTTTTAAAAACTTTTAAAAGCATTTTTTCGTCGGAAGAGGTTGTAGAAAAAATGCTTTTAAAAGTAAAAAAAAAAAAGCCTCTGATGATCGTGCGGCTCAGCTGAGCATGGGGGGGGGGGCAGGGATTTTTTCTACCGGTTCTCCGAACCACCCGCCGCCATCGCTACCTGGTCCAAACCAGGAGCATTTCATCCCTGGTATAGGATTTCCTGCCTAAGCAGGGGGTTGGACTAGAAGACCTCCAAGGTCCCTTCCAACTCTGTTATTTGATTCTATTCTAAATCAAGTTTGCTTGCAATACTGCAGTCTAACCACTGCACCATCACAGCTCTACCTAGCAATTATGCTCTGGATCCAACTTTGCATAAAGCCTGTGATGTTGTAGGTGGAATAAATGCACTCTGTGCATAGTATTTAAGGACATTTTTTTTCTTCTTTCTTCTTTTTTCCCCAATTTTAAGGCTTGATAATGTGTGAACCCATCCCTGCTGCACACATCACAGCACCAAGCCAACTTTGGCTGACCTCAGGAAAAAAACCTTGGCTTGGTTAGTGCTTGAATAAGAAAGTACAAGAAGTCCCATGTGTGTTAGCTGGCTTGAGAAATCATAAAAAATGCTTTATGGCACGAAGGCACTAGAATTTAAGGCTGACATTTTAGTTTTTCCATTTGATGTAAATACCCATACACATGTGCCTATAAGTTAGTTTGTTGATGACTGACCCCTCACTCTCTCTGTTCCAGGAGCTGTACAGATATTATTTGCTGTGTTATCTTTGGGGTCTTCCTCTTTGGCTACATGATAATAGGGCTTTTGGGTGAGTAAGTTTCTTAACTTAGAGAAGAGGACCGAGGGAGCTGGATCCAAATATATTATTCCATTGCAAAGGAGCCAGTTTAGTAGACCACATATGAGAAACAAATGTGCACACATAGTGTTATCACCATATAGATGAGCAGCGTGATGATTTAGTGGTGAAGACACTTGCCTCCCACTTGGAAGGTTGAGAGTTCAACCCTAGGTAGCGACAAGTGTTTCTTTCTTAGGGTGCTAGGAAAAAATATCTGCTGTGAACTCTGCATGGTGTCAGGAAGGGCATCCGGCCAGTAAATTCTCAGCTCCATCCAGTTGCCCTGACTCTACCCCGAATTAAGGGAATACAAGGGAATTAGTGTTATCTCCATAGATCAAGGGTGGGGAACTATGGCCCTTTTATGACTTGTGGACTTCAACTCCCAGAATTCCTAAGCCAGCCATTAAAGTCCACAAGTCATAAAGGGGCCATAGTTCTCCATCTCTGCCACAGATCATCAAAGGTCTTCATTGTTCAACACTAACAGACATTAAAATCTGGGAACACTCTGGACGGGGAATGTGCAGATTCAGACTGTAGTTCCCCCCTCAACCACAAAAACTCCCTTGAGGATTTGGGGTTGTTTGTTTTTCTCTCTCAACCCAAGAGCCAGAGTGGGGTAATGGAGAAGGTTTTGAACTACCGTGTTTCCCCAAAAATAAGACCCTGTCTTATATTTTTTTGAACCCCAAAATAAGTGCTTGGCCTTATTTTCAGAGAGGTCTTATTATTTTGGGGAGCGTGGAGCAAGATGGGGATCCTCTTGTCGTGTTACCTGATTTCCAGCTCTGCGTTTAAATATTTTTGGGGAGGGTTTATTTTCGGGGGGGAGGCTTATTTTAGCGCATGTGCTCAAAAGCCCGATTGGGCTTATTATCAGAGGATGTCTTATTTCCGGGGAAACAGGGTAGAAGCAAAGACAATTCTGTTCCGGGCCTCCTTAGACACAGAAGCCAACTGGGTGACTTTGGGCCAGTCTGTTTTTAGCCTTTTACTGATTGATATTTTGCCATCATTCCTAACAATAATTGTTGATTCTCCATGAGGATCTGTCCCTAACCTGGTCTTTCAATGCTTTCAGTTACTACCAGTACTTTAATTGAAACGATCCCTGTTACTGCTGGTCAACTTTATATTCTATTTATCATATTAAGTAATAATATAATACATTGTATTATGTATTATTAATTAATTATTACTGTACAATAAATTATACCGATCATCTCTATTTATTATACTAAATAAGACAAATCTCATATATATTATTTATTCTGTAAATAATATATGTAAATATAAATAATATATGTAATATAGCCTCTGTATTCTAGAAAGAGTACAGAGAAGAGCAACAAAGAGGATTAGGGGAGTGGAGGCTAAAACATATAAAGAACGGTTGCAGGAATTGGGTAGGTCTAGTTTGATAAAAAGAAGGACTAGGGGTGATATGATAGCAGTGTTCCCATATCTCAGGGGTTGCCACAATGAAAGTTCCACAGTGCTCAGGACCTTAGACTGGGCCGAATAGTTCACTTTCCAACATGACAATGATCCTAGGTAGACAGTCAAGACAACACAGGAACAGCTTAGGGACAACCTTGTGAACATCCTAGAGTGGCCCAGACAGAGCCTTGATTTGAACTCTTGAACCAACAGTCTCCCAGTCCCCGCTGCTGAAAAACACCCCCACAGCATGATAGATAAATGGATGGATGGATGGGTGGATGGATATCTATATCTATCTATCTATCTATCTATCTATCTATCTATCTATCTATCTATCTATCTATCTATCTATCTATCTATCATTTATATTTGCTGATAAAGATATAAAGGAAAACTTTATTTCCTCAGCAAATATAAATTTGGTATAAAATGGTTTGTCATGAATGCGACTGCTTGAGGGCTCCTGGATTGGAGCTGAAACGCGAAAGGGAAGCAGTATGCTCCCTCCCATATTGGGGTAATTTGACAAGCTGGTTGTTGAAAGAAATCATTAGGGCAGAGTTGTAGCAATAGGAGACAATATAGAAGAGAACATTTTCCAGTTGTTGCACAATATAACTCCAACCTTCCTTCCGTACTCGCCATGCTGTGGTTTGCGGTTCAATAACATAATAACCAAGTTTCTCATCTCTTAAAACATCTGCCTCTCCAGTGTTCAGATAGGTAGGTAGGTAGGTAGATAGATAAGATTAGATAGATAGATAGATAGATAGATAGATAGATAGATAGATAGATAGATAGATAGACAAACAAGTATTGATTGAACTGAGAATGTAGAGAAAATGACCAAAATTGCAGAGGGCACATCCAGGGCTAGCATGGAAATATTCAAAGGTCAGCCTATGGCCATCCCAGGCCCCAATGATTGTATCCCAAAAAGCTGTAGAACTAAAGAGTCCTGTATCCTTTGATACAACTTTCTTTGTGGCTTGATTGAATGGGTGCTGACTAGCAGAGCCTATTGTCACTAAATCATGCATTTCCTGGGCACTGGGAAGAGATCATTGTTTTGGAGGAGCCTGTATTTTAACTTGTCAGCTTTAAGCATTCAGAATCCATCCTATGGCAAGAAGGAGCCTTGGGTTTCATTAACAAAAAGGGTAAGAAGGGTCAAATAGCCTCCTTAAGCTTTCTTAAAAGAAATTATCTCTTTTGTCCAGCAGATCATTTGGTTAAAAGCCTCCCTGGGCTCTTAAAGGAATAACTCCTCTCTTGAAGGCTTTAGATAAGACGAATGTACCGGTATCTCTCCCCCCAATCCTCCTCCTCTCCACTCCACCCATAACAGCAAAAATAGTAGAATCGAGCCTCTGTAATTAAGAAATAAGGAGAAAGTTGCTTGGACATTAAAAAAAAAGAGGGATCTGCAGTTACCATGTGATTTTTTTTGGTCCTAATCCAGTGTTTCTCAACCGTTGCAACTTTTAAGAAGTTTTTTTTTTGTTTGTTTGTTTGAATTTGATTTATATGCCGCCCTTCTCCGGAGACTCAGGGCGGCTTACAATGCGTTAAGCAATAGCCTTCATACTTTTGTATATTTATACAAAGTCAGCTTATTGCCCCCACAATCTGGGTCCTCATTTCACCTACCTTTGAAAGGATGGAAGGCTGAGTCAACCTTGAGCCTGATGAGATTCGAACTTACAGTAATTGCAGGCAGCTGGTGTTAAATTACAGTGCTTAGTCTGTGAGCTATCCAGTCCAGTGTGGACTTCAATTCCCAGGATTCCCCAGGCAGCATGGGCTGTTGAAGTCCAGACTTCTTAAAATTCTCACTTTGTTAGGGGCCCCAAAGTTTCCAGGTAACTCGTGAATATTGATGGTAAATTATGAAAGTTTGATTTTTTATTTTTATTTTTTACTCTTGCCTTCCTTCCCATTTTCTTCTTCCTTCCTTTATTTCTTTCTTTTCCCCCAAGCCTGGCTCTACGGTGATCCGCGACAAGTTATTTATCCCAGAAATTCAACGGGATCCTATTGTGGAATTGGCGGCAATCGGTACGTTTGAAACATTGGTGAAATTCAATTTTTTTTTACTACCGGTTCTGTGGGCGTGGCTTGGTGGGTGTGGTGTGGCTTGGTGGGCGTGGCTTGGTGAGCATGGTAGGATACTGTAAAATCTCCATTCCCACCCCACTCCAGGGGAAGGATATTGCAAAATCTTCATTCCCACGCCACTCTGGGGCCAGCCAGAGGTGGGAATTGCCGGTTCTCTGAACTACTCAAAATTTCCGCTACCAGTTCTCCAGAACCTGTCAGAACCTGCTGGATTTCACCCCTGATTTGAAATCCTGGAAAGGAAGGGAGGGACTCATCAAAATTGTTGCTTGGTTAGAGAGGTGGGGTGGATTGTAACAAGCAGAGATTTAACTAAGCTCAAACAGCCACAGTTTTCCTGGAATTAAAAAAAAAAAACCTGTACAGGTAGACCTCGATTTACAACAGTTTGTTTAGTGACAGTTCAAAGTTACAACTGCACCAGTGGTGGGTTTCAAAATTTTTTATTACCAGTTCTGTGGGCGTGGCTTGGTGGGCGTGGCAGGGGAAGGATACTGTAAAATTTCCATTCCGACCCCACTCCAGGGGAAGGTTACTGCAAAATCCCCATTTCCTCCTGATCAGCTGGGACTCGGAAGGCAGAGAATAGATGGGGGCGGGGCCAGTCAGAATTTTTACTACCAGTTCTCCGAACTACTCAAAATTCCCACTACTGGTTCTCCAAAACTGGTTAGTACCTGCTGAAACCCACCTCTGAATGGCATTGAAAAGAGTGACTTAGGACCATTTTTCATACGTATGACCGCTGCAGCTTCCCCCTGATCACGTGATCAAAATCCAGACGCTTGGCAACTGGTTCCTATTTATGACGGTTGCGGTATCCCGGTGTCATATGATTTCCTTTTCTGACCTTCGGACAAGCAATGCGGAAGCTAGATTTACTTAACAACTGTGGCAAGAAAAATCATAAATTGGGGTGAAATTCACTTAACAAATGTTTCGCTTAGCCACAGAAATTTTGGGCTCAACTCTGGTCGTAAATCGAGGATTACCTGTACAAGATAGTGTCCAGTAGTAGGTTAACCAGACGTATTTTGAGAATTGAAGCAGCCCGAGCGTCTTTATTTTTTAATTACCTGGATTTCTTTCTTTTAATACATTCATCAATTCTCTTTTTCTGTTTAGTGACAAACCTTACCTTCTCTACTTCAACCTCATGAAATGTGTCATGGAAGTGAATCCACTGGCAATAGCAATGAAGGGTTTGCAATGCCCTACCCCACAGGTAAAATCTATCCTGCTTTATGTGTATATGTGTTTGTGTATGTGTATGTGTGTGTGTGTTGAACATGGTACAGATAGTCCTGAGTTAGTAATTACAACTTGGTCATTAAGCAAAACAGTCGTTAAGTGAAACCGTGACTGTACTTAGGTTCTTAGAGAACTGAGAAGGTCATAAATGCGAGTATTGGTTAGTTTTTCACCTTTGTAATTGCAAACAGTCACTAAACAAGACAGTCACTAAACAAGCACAGCCTGTGCATCTGCTTTTGTGCATGTTTTGTAGACCTTTGGGGCCTCCCAAATTTCTTATCCACAATTTTAATGTTTAGGGAGTATTCTTAATGAAAAAAAGAAATAAAAATACTGCTAACACTGTACCAGCCTGGATTTCCCACAATGCCTCTGGGTTTCACATTTCAAATTTCCAAATTTCAAATCTTTATTGTCAGTGCACAACATATGTACAATGAGATTGGCTGAGCTCCCTCAGTGCAAACCCCTCCAACACTCACAGTGAAGAGAGAAAATCGCTGACCCAATAAATCATATTAAGAAAACACCCAGTCCTATTGTACCAGTGTGAACATGTTACACATTGCACCAGCCCTGCAGTCCATCATACTATGTAGTTATGATGTTATTTCTCATTCAGGAGTCTGACAGCCCACGGATAAAAACTGTTCTTCAGCCTGTTTGTGTGGCTGGCTATACTTCTATATCTCCTTCCCGACGGTAGGAGGGTAAAGAAGTGGTGATCAGGGTGAGAGTCCAGAAAAAGCTTCACCAAGCTACCACCTCACCTGGCCAGGGGAAAAAAAGGACATTGAGTTTTCCCAGATGTGCCAGTTTACCTATTCTAGTAAATAGAACTTTGAAAAATGCTTGCTTCAGAGTTTTTACTTGGAGTTGGGGGGTTTTCTGGAACGCTGACAGACATATTGGGCCACTAAGCAGCAAAATTGTGACATTGTACTTCAGACTCCGCCTCTTTGGAGTTGATGTGCTATATGGGTTGATATACAGGTAGTATGTCAGGGTTCCAAGGAACACCCTCAATGAAAGAAGACTCCGGGGCTAGAAGTTCCATTTTATTAGAGATGTCATATTGGCACATCTAGGAAAACCCAAATCTGAAAGCTTCCAGATTTCCCCCACCTAAATGAAAATCCCAATCCCTGCCCAGCACCCACATTTCCATCACATGGTCCAATCAATGCACCGTTCCAACTAGGGATGCCTCCCAGTCACACCCCCTCCAGGTGCAGGGCAAGATGTCCTTGACTCTCAGAGAAAGGAATGTTATTATGACTATATATCACCCGTGCTCCATACAATCCCCCCCTCCCAGTTTCCCACAGCAGTAAATGTGGCAGCCCTGAAGATCCAATGCAAAGATGGCTTCCAGGCCTGACATAGTCCTTGACTTACAACAGTTCATTTAGTGACTGTTCAAAGTTACACTGAAAAAAGTGACTTATGACCGTTTTTCACGTGATCAAAATTCGGACGCTTGGCAACTGACTCATATATATGACTGTTGCAGTGTCCCGGGGAATGTGATCCCCTTTTGCAACCTTCCGACAAGCAAGCCAGATTCACTTAACAACCATGTCACTAACTTAACAACTGCAGTGGTTCACTTAACAACTGTGGCAAGAAAGGTCGTAAAATGGGGCAAAATTAACTTAACGAATGTTTCACTTAGCAACAGAATCTTTGGGCTCAATTGCGGTTGTAAGTCGAGGACTACCTGTACATACACATTAGACATTAATACAGATAGTCCTTGACTTGCGACCACAACTGAGCCCAAAATACCTGTTTTTAAGTGAGACATTTATTAAGTGAAATTTGCCCCATTTTGCAATTTTTCTTGTCATACTTGTTCAGTGAATCACTGCCATTGATAAGTTAGTGACACAGTTCTTAAGTGAATCTGACTTCCCCATTGATTTTTCTTGGTTAAAAGATTGCAGAAAATTAAGAATGTCCACTGCATATAAGGAAAATCAATATAAAATGTTTTATAGATGGCACACGCCCCCTGAGAAACTGGCAAAAATGTTTAAAGATAAATCAGCTAAATGTTGGAATTGTCAGGTTCTTATTACCATATGTGGTGGACATGTCCAGAAGCTAAAAATTATTGGAATAAAATTAAGATATGGCTGGAAGAAATGATACAACAACGTATTGATTTAAAACCAGAACTGTTCCTACTGGGTATCCTGCCAGAAAAAAATAGCAAAGAAAATATTTATTTGATTATACATGTAATAACAGCTGCAAGGATTATATATGCACAACATTGGAAAGCAGAGAAAATACCTTTGGAAGGAGAAGTAATTAAAAAAAATTAGATTGTGCAGAAATGAATAGATTGACTATGATGATTAAAGAGAGAGAAGATTCAGAATACTTTAAGATATGGAATCAACTCTACTATTGGTTAGAAAAGGGATACAAATAAGTAAATTAATAGTTATGTATAAAAACGCTATAATCAGAATATTTTGTTAGTGATGAATTGTTGTAATTGATTGGATGAGAATGAAGACAGAAGAAATAACAAAAAGAAGAAGGATTGTAGATAACACCGAGATGTCACACGGAAGGAATGACTGATAGATTAAATGTTTATTTGTTTAAAAAATAAAAAACTTAAATAAAAAATAAAAAAAAGATAACAGAAGGTGAGCACATGGCCTTGGGACACACCAATGGTCATAAATTTGAATTAGCTGCCAAGCATCTGAATTTTGCTGACATGATTATGGGGATGCTATAAAAAGGTTGTTACAGTGAAAAATGGTCATATTACTTTTTTCAGTGCCGTTGTAACTTTGTTGTTTTTTTGTAAAAAGTTTTTTTTATTTTTTAACACACAGACAAACACACAAACAATTTATTTTTTTTTCTGAACAGAGTATTGGCCAGTTCATAAATTTAAACAATTTTTCAATACAATTTATATATTCCCTTTTGCCATAATATCTTCCCTTCTTCTCCCTTTTATTCTTTTTTTTTACTCCATATTGCCCATTCATCTTAGCTCTAATCTTCAACAAATTCCATTTTTCCCTTCATCTCTATATGAAACCCCTTAAATTTAAAATCTCATTTAACATATTCCCTAATGTTACAATCATTCATTTAATATGAAAATAATAATCACTTGTATGACAGGGTTTTTTTCCCCTCCTCTTTATATGCTGACAGTAAACCAAATTGCTTCCTTAGATTTTGTCTCTTATTTTCAAATATTTTATCAAAAATACCTATTTCAAACCCTCTTAATCATTTCTACTAAAATAATAAGCCAACAGACATTTTATACCATACATTTTCTTAGATCTTATTCTAAATAATACACTTCAACCTCTTAATAAAAATCAATTACTCATATAACAATTGTTTCCCCTTTTTTATATAATACTGTGTGCCTGTTGAACTGTTGTAAGTCAAGGACTACCTATAGCTGGTTGGAATTATTCTATCTGCAGTCTTGACTATCTGTTGAAGTCTATATACCCATCCTGTTGGGCGGCTATGCTAAACCAGACAATTATAGGAGTACAAATAACAGACTCGATAGTTGTCTCAAAGGTGCTTTTTCAGGAGGCAACTTTCTTGATTTTTTTTTCTTTGAAGACATTTTGCTTCTCATCCAAGAAGCTTCTTCAGCTCTCACAGGATGGTGGGGAAGTTAGAGCTGAGGAAGCTTCTTGGATGAGAAGCGAAACGTCTTCAAAGGAAAAAAAATCAAGAAAGTTGCCTCCTGAAAAAAGCACCTTTGGGAGAAACAGGATTTGGATGATTGAGAATCTCCATAGACTTTTAGACTCAATAGTTCCTCCGTAAAACTGTATCAGCAGCTCCTGGGGCACTTTGAACTTCCTGAGCTGACACAAGAGAAACCATTGCAGATGGTTTTTCAGACTGATTCCCTGCGCTCCTTCCTTTTCAGATTTGTGTCTCCAATTGCTCCAGCAAATTCTGGGCGGTGCCTCCAACTGATTTAGTACCTCCAAGTTCCTTAAGAAAGAAGCCTTCTGATGTGTGGAATCAGACAATGTGCCAACCCAGCATTGATATCGAAACTACCAAGTTGGTAAGTTGCCTTCGGATAGCCCCAATCTTTAATTCTTTGCCTTCCCTGTAATCCTGAAGGAGGTTTCAAGTTTCCTTGGATAATTCAGTGGGGCCTTGCCTCAAAGGTGGTGTTTTTTTCTACAAAAGACAACTGGACTGGGTTTTTTTCCCTTAAGGAAGGAGAAGAAAAAGTTTCACTTCTCATCCAAGAAGCTTCATCGGGTCTCATGGTGAAGGGATGGAAGGACAAGGTTTTGATAGGACAGGGGCGTCAAACTCGATTTCAGTGAGGGTCGCATCAGGGTTGTATTTGACCTTGAGAGGGCCGGGGGGCATGGCCGGGTGAGCGGTGTGGCCAGAGGGCATGGCCAGCTTGACATCACTTGTTAAGGCTCCGTTTATGGCTGCAACGGCTTCCTGCAGTCCTCTGCCAACAAAAATGGAGCTCTCCATGGCAACCACAAGCTCCATTTTTGCTGGCACAGGGCTGCAGGAGGCTGTCGCAGCCGAAAACAGAGCCTGGCTGGGCCACACACGGCCCTCCCGAGCTCCGTTTTCAGTGGCAGAGGCACTGCGGGCCGGTCCTTTGCTGTTTCCAGCCAAAGAGGTTGCAGAAAAAAATGCTTTTAAAAGCCTCTGACGATCGCAGCTGAGCCACGCGATCATCAGAGGCGCTTTTTTAAAAAATACTTTTAAAAGCATTTTTTTGGGCAAAGAGGTAGAAAAAATGCTTTTAAAAGCCTCTGCCAATCCCAGCTGAGCCGCGCGATCATCAGGGGCTTTTTTTTTTACTTTTAAAAGCATTTTTTCGGCCGAAGAGATTGTAGAAAAAATGCTTTTAAAAGTTAAAAAAAAAAAGCCTCTGATGAGGTGGGCGGGGTAAGGGAGTGGCGACCGGGCCAGGGACCAGTTCGGGGGCGTGGCCAACCAATGTTATTACTGGTTCTCCGAACTACTACAAATTTTTACTACCGGTTCTTGCGAACCGGTGCAAACCAGGAGCAACCCACCACTGAGTATTGCAGACTAATTCTGCCCACAGCCTGGAGTTCGTCGATCCTGACCGACTCAAGGTTGACTCAGCCTTCCATCTTTCCGAGGTCAGTAAAATGAGGTCCCAGATTGTTGGGAGCAATAGGCTGACTCTGCAAAAACCGTTTAGAGAGGGCTATAAAGCACTGCGAGGCGGTATATGAGTCTATGTGCTAATGCGCGTCTACGGCGCAGCCCTTGTAGCAGTTCCAAGAAGAGTCCAACAACCAATTGCAGCCTGATTTAGGTGACCTTGAGAGCACAGATAAACCTCTTGGTGGCCTCAACGGCTCTCACAGAGAGTGCTAATGATCAGATGGCTCTGTCTCATTGCAATATTCCTGGCATTTAACCCCAAGAATTCCCCCATTAGGGGTCGTTCTAATTATCTGAATGCAACCTTGCTAAGAATCTCTTGCTTTTTTTCCCCAGACTGTGTCAGAAATCATCAACCAGCAACTTTGTCTTCAGTTCACCATCCCAACCAAGCCAAGTAAGTGTTGATTCTGCAAACGAAAAAAAAAAAGACTCTTGGAATCAGCGATTACATTGCTAAAATGACAGAAAACAAAAAGATCTCAGACCAGAGATGTCAGGTTTTCAAACTTTGCTATACAGGCAGTCCTCAACTTACAACAGTTCATTTAGTGACCGTTCGAAGTTACAACGGCATTGAAAATAGTGACTTATGACAAGTGGTGGGTTGCTCCCGGTTCGCATCGGTTCGCAAGAACCGGTAGTAAAAATTTGTAGTAGTTCGGATAACCGGTAGTAACATTGGCTGGCCATGCCCCTGAACTGGGTCCCCGGCCCGGTCGCCACTCGCTTACCCTGCCCACCTCATCAGAGGCTTTTTTTTTTTTACTTTTAAAAGCATTTTTTCTACAACCTCTTCGGCTGAAAAAATGCTTTTAAAAGTAAAAAAAAAAAGCCTCTGATGATCGCATGGCTCAGCGGGGATCGTCAGAGGCTTTTAAAAGCATTTTTTCTACAACCTCTTCAGCTGAAGAAGTTGTAGGAAAAAAAAATGCCTTTAAAAGCCTCTGGCGATCCCAGCTGAGTTGCCTGATTGTCAGAGGCTTCTAAAAGCATTTTTTTCTGCAACCTCTTAAGGTTGTAAAAAAAATGCTTTTAAAAGTAAAAAAAGAAGAAAACGTTGGCCACGCCCACCCAGTTACATCACCCCCCACCAAGCCATGCCCACAAAATAAGCCACGCCCACAGAACCGGTAGTAAAAAAATTTAGAACCCGCCCCTGCTTATGACCATTTTTTTACACTTATGACCATTGCAGCATCCTGATGGTCACTGACTTACATTCAGATGCTTGACAACGGACTCATACTTACGACGGTTGCAGAGTTCAGGAGTCACTTTGCGACCTTCTGACCAGCAAAGTCGATGGGGAAGCCAGATTCACTTAACAACCGTGTTCCTCATTTAACAACTGCAGTGATTCACTTAACAAAGCAAGAAAAGTCGTAGAATGGGACAAATTCACTTAACAAATGTTTCACTTAACAACATAAATATTGGACTCAGTTGTGGTCGTAAATTGACCTGTAATGCCAAATCCCACAGCCAGATGCAAAAAAACCCGCACCTATTAGGATTAAATAATTCTAATTTTCATAGGCTGGCAGACCATGATTATGGTTGCTTATTCTTAGTCACCTCTTGCTTGATTGCTGCCTTGACTCAGCCTTCTGTCCTTCCGAGGTCAGTAAAATGAGGACCCAGATTGTTGGGGGCAATATGCTGACTCTGTAAACGGCTTAGAGAGGCCCATAAAGCACTGCAAAGCGGTATATAAGTCTAAATGCTACCATGTTTCCCGAAAATAAGACCCTGTCTTATATTTTTTTGAACCCTGAAATAAGCGCTTGGCCTTATTGCCGTGCACTCAAAAAGCCCGATTGGGCTTATTATCAGGGGAGGTCTTATTTTGGGGGAAACAGGGTATTAACAACTGTGGCAAGTAAGGTCATAAAATAGGGGGAAATTCCCTTAACAAATGTCTCGCTTAGCAACAGAAATTTTGGGCTGAATTGTGGTCATAAGTCAAGGACTACCTTCATTATGGCTTAGCACTTCGATTATAGGTAATCCTCACTTACCAATCACAATTGGGACTTCATTACTTAGCAGCATTGTTTCTAAGCAAAAAAAAAAATCAAAAATCACAGGTGCCGGATTTATGACATATTCCCTTCTGCTTCCATCATTAAGCCAATCACCCATAGTTGTAAAACTGGACATCACGTGACTGCAGAGTGCAATTTCACTTCCACAGTTCTTCATGAGTTCTGTTTGTCGGAAGCAGATGTGAAGTTTGCAAATGGGCAATCATATGACCACAGGCCCCTGCAGTGGCTGTAAATGCGAGGACTATCTACAAAGCTGTTTTGTCCCATTTTAATTTTGAATGGTTGTTAAACCTTGGTAGCACAGTGGTCTAAAGCACCCTGTTATTAACACAGCTGCCTGCAATTACTGCAGGTTCGAATCTTACCAGGCTCAAGGTTGACTCAGCCTTCCATCCTTTCTAAGGTAGGTGAAATGAGGACCCAGTTTGTGGGGGCAATAAGCTGACTTTGTATAAATATACAAAAGTATGAAGGCTATTGCTTAACGCATTGTAAGCTGCCCTGAGTCTCCAGAGAAGGTTGGCATATAAATCAAATTTAAAAAAAAAACAAAAAAGAACAAGACAGTAAGCTAGGACTATCTGTATTTACATAATAGTTCTATAAATAATCAATGCTTATCCTACGTCAGGGGTCTGCAACCTACGGCTCTGGAGCCGCATGTGGCTCTTTCATCCCTCCCTGTTGCTCAAAATATGTGTCACAACTGCCAATGTGCGACACCTGCCGGCACGTGATTTATTGAGCTTTTCGACCCATCTCTTTTTTTTCCGGAGTTCAAAATGTTTTTGTTGCATGCAGAAATAAAAATGTGTTTTCTCTGTAGCAGGTCATTGATTTCATAAATGCAACACACTATAGTTTTTTTTAATCCTAACATAAAGGTAAAAAAAGATACATGCAGTATTGTCTTCATTTTAGATGTCAAATGGGTTTTGTGGCTCCCGGTGTTTTCTTTTCTGTGGGAAACGGATCCAAATGGCTCTTTGAGTATTGCCAACCCCTGTCCTACATAATCCAGCATAATGGGAATCTTCCAGGTTTCTTCAGTTAAACTATGCCATCTTCTGGGATTTTGGAGAGATAGCAATACCAGTAGCAACCAGGAAATTGGAAGATAGACCACAGGAGAGTTATTGGTGCTTAAGAAGGGGGGGAAAATGAATATATTTGCTTCAAAATGAGTTTTAATCATTTGTAATTCACCCTAAGGTCTGGGACTTTGCAGAGATAAATATTTCTTGTCAATGGTCTTTCCAGAATGACCCCTAATTTATATTTTCCACCCTTTTATTTACAGTTCTTAATCGTTGCTTGCCTTCTTTTAACATCTCTGAAATTGGAAGCTTTAGTGTGGGTACAATGTCAGTGAATGAAACTCTGACACACCTCACAAATGGCACAGAGTAAGTTTTTTTTAGTAGTTCGAAATCTTCATCAAGGCCTTTCTACGAGCAAATGTCTTACAACCAGTGGCAATTTCCCTCTCCTCCCAGACCTTGTTCTCAAAACCCAACCAGACTAAGAAAACACAGAGATCCAGAGATAGGTTTCAGCTGGTTCTGACCAGTTCTGGAGAACCAGTAGCGGAAATTTTGAGTAGTTCAGAGAACCGGTAAATACCACCTCTGACTGGCCCCGCCCCCATCTATTCTCTGCCTCCCAAGTCCCAGCTGATTGGGAGGAAATGGGAATTATGCACTAACCTTCCCCTGGAGTGAGGAGGGAATGGAGATTTTGCAGTATCCTTCCCCTGCCATGCCCACCCAACCATGCCAGGCCACGAAGCCATGTCCATGAAGCTACGCCCACAGAACTGGTAGTAAAAATTTTGAAACCCACCACTGCAGAAATTCATGATCCATGATTCTAGTCTATCTTTTATCACAGAGTTATCTCCATCAGTGTAAACTCACCCTTGCCTTGATTGTTTGATTCTTTCTGGGGGGGGGGGGTCTGTGTGATCCAAGAAACTTGCTGGCTTTACCAGAATGAATTGATTGATTTGATTTGATATTTTTTTTTTTTGGATGCCCCAATCTCAAAAAAGGGACATGCTGGCTCAGTGGCTAAGACGCTGAGCTTGTCGATCGAAAGGTCGGCATTTCAGCGGTTCGAATCCCTAGTGCTGCGTAACAGGGTGAGCTCTCGTGACTTGTCCCAGCTTCTGCCAACCTAGCAGTTCGAAAGCACGTAAAAAAACCCAAGTAGAAAAATAGGGACCACCTTTGGTGGGAAGGTAACAGTGTTCCGTACGCCTTCAGCATTTAGTCATGCCGGCCACATGACCACGGAGACGTCTTCGGACAGCGTTGGCTTTTTGGCTTTGAAACAGAGATGAGCACTGCCCCTTAGAGTCGGGAACAACTAGCACATATGTGCGAGGGGAACCTTTACCTTTACCTAATCTCAAACTTTGTATTGTACGGCTTGATGCCATGTGGTTGAGCGGGCCATGGAAAACAGAACAAGAGGCAATTCTATAGCAAACTCCCTGTTTCCAACAGTGGAGAATATATGTAGCACAGGGTTGAACTGTGGGGTCCTTTCTGAGCTTGGTTTTTTTTCTTGCAGACATTTCATTACCCAACTAGTTAACGTTATCAGTGCTAGTGAGTTCGGGGGGTTGTTCCCTGTTTACATACAGTAGCTTGCTTTGCCAGGGTTGGTGGGGGTATGATTTCAGACAAATGAGCCATCAATAGATACATAGAGGTACTAAATCACATTTACACACCATTCAAAAGAGACATTAAAAAGCTAAGAAGGAAACAAAAAGACCAGAATATATCATATCCAGCGACCAAAACCCAGATAAGCAGGGATTAATACCAGGCAAACAATCGAGTAGAAAACAATATTCTAATCAAGGAACTGCCAAGGAGAAAACGACATCCTCACCAACACTGGCAGGGCAACTTATTATATATTAAACAGGAAGCAAACTTCACGTTCAGTAGCACTGATGATGTTACCTGGTCAGGTAACAAAATGTCTGTAAACAAACAACCAAGCTCAGCACCAAGGACTCCGCAAACTTTGTGTAACTTACATAAGGATGGAAGTACTGCTGGAGTTTATACTTGCAAAAATAGGGGATTACTGCACTTTAACCTGTCCAGCAGTAAATAGACAATGCCACAACTACTGCGGCAGAGTAGAGACCGGTTATGTAGATCTAACAAACTGTGTTGGTGTATATTTGCACTGGAATGGAAGGAAAGCACATTAACCTGTTTTTCTGTATGGATTCCCTTCTATAAAAGTCTTCACTTTGGCTTCTTGTTTTTATAGACAACTTCTCAGTTCTCTCAATGTGAAGGATATTAGTGTGAAGATCTTTGAGGATTTTACACGGACGTGGCCATGGATTCTCATGTGAGTACTTCTTGCAACAGAAGGAAAATGTCCATGGGGGCTGAGGAAATCAAGAGGGCTTTGTGTATGTTGTGTTACGTTGTGTTTGTTGTGCTGTGTTATGTGGTGTTATGTGATATGTGATATTATACCATACCATACCATACCATACCATACCATACCATACCTTACCATACCATACCATACCATACCATGATTCTGTTGTGACCTAGGCCCAAGTAGTTATTATGTCTGCACAATCAGTCCTAAACAAACATATAACTGAGTCTTGGTGGTGCAGCAGACTAAAGTGCTGTTAAGTAGCACTTAGCTGCCAGCTGCCTGCAATTACTGCGAGTTCAAATCTCACCAGGCTCAAGGTTGACTCAGCCTTCCATCCTTCCGAGGTAGGTAAAATGAGGACCCAGATTGTGGGGGAAATAAGCTGACTTTGTATAAAATAGAACACCACTTAGGGGGCCCGAAAGCCCTACTAAGCAGGTATATACAAAAGTATGAAGGCTATTGCTTAATGCATTGTAAGCCGCCCTGAGTCTCTGGAGAAGGGTGGCATATAAATCGAACCAATAAATATTTTATTAGAACAGCTGAAAATTACTTCATTCTCAGCTTAGTCCAAATTAAGTCCAAAACAAATTCTTCATAAACAGTCCTTAGGCCTTATCACCAACCTTTGTCTACTTTGGCACCCTGCCAAAGGCTTTTCTTGGCAAAAGTTCAGATGCAAGAGATGCAAGAAACAAGAAACAAATGTAGCAACGTTGCTTTCCTACAAAGATTCCAAGAGCCCTTCTGGGAGGGGCCAATCATCTCCTGGCCTTACTCCCGAGTTGTCCCTTTTGCTTTAGCTGCTCTTGCCTTCTGGCAGCTCTTCACATGCGTGCACTAGGAACAGGCTCCTCCTGTTCCTCTGCCTCTCTGCTATCCGCCTCTGGAGGCTCCAGAGTCCGCGCATCACTCCCAGATGGCCCTGGCCCTATCTCTGCCTCCAACGCAGAGCTCTCGTCCAGGCCTTCCCCAGACTCCAGGACTGGCCCATTGTCCTCCCCAGCTCTCTGTGACTCTGTGAGGTTCCTGCTTGTTGCAGGGGCCATTTTATGTGAAGTCCAGCTGCTTTTGCATTGTGTGTGAGTCAGTTGTGTAGCTTTTGTGTTATTTTTGTGTAAAGTGTGATAGTTTGTTTTTGAGCTCTCTTTGAGGTTCCTGCTTGTTGCAGGGGCCATTTTGTATGAAGTCCAGCTGCTTTTGCGTTGTGTGTGAGTCAGTTGTGTAGCTTTTGTGTTATTTTTGTATAAAGTGTGATAGTTGGTTTTTTTCGGTCACATCACCACCAAGCCACACCCATCAATCCGGTAGGGAATTTTTTTGAATTTCACCACTGGACAGGGGTCACCAACCTTCGCAACTTTAAGCCATATGAACTTCAACTCCCAGAATTCCTCAGCCAGGCTCTAAGACCCCCGCTCTATGCTCCAGAATGGATGTAGCTGAAGACACAATGTCTCAGTCAGAGGTGGGTTTCGGCAGGTTCTGACCAGTTCTGGAGAACTGGTAGCAGAAATTTTGAGTAGTTTGGAGAACTGGTAGTAAAACTTCTGACTGGCCTCGCCCCCATGTATTCTCTGCCTCCCAAGTCCCAGCTGATCGGGAGGAAATGGAGATTTTGCAGTAACCTTCCCCTGGATTGGGGAGGGAATGGAGATTTTATAGTATCCTTCCCCTGCTATGTCCACCAAGCCACGCGCCATGCCGCACCCACCTAGCCATACCCACAGAACCAGTAGTAAAAAATTTTGAAACCCACCACTGATCTCAGTTGAAAGTTGGTTGAAAGTCAATAGATGCATCTATAATTGATTTATTAAAGGTGCTGAAAACTCTTCAGAACAAAATAACTGTTCTGTCCACGTCTCACACACGCATACCAGCAGTCGACCAAGAGTTAAAATAAACCAGCAGACAAGAATTTCCTTTGATAACAGAATTGGCAGCAACCCAGTGGCTGCTTGCCAAAAGTTTTTACTTACAAAGGGAGGTTTATCTCCTCCGCCCGAAACATCAAAGTAAGTCCACAAAAGCCAAAGAATAGTCAAGTCCAGTCCAAGAATCAATCCAAGCAGAGCATATAACAAAGTTCCAGAAATGCAGAATGACTTGCTAGCTTTCAGTTTTGTCCATCACAAAGCCTGAATGGCTACCACACCCCCTTTTATCCCCAGTGACTCAGCTTAATCTCTGGCACGCCTCCTTCTCTGCTGCGCGCACTTGTCTTTCCGACTCTGTCGGGGATCCAGCCAAGACTTATCTCCGTCACTGTCTAACTGCGGCGGCTCGGAAGTGCCTGGCTCCTGGCCTATCTCTTCTCCTTCGGAAGACACCTGAGGCCTTGCCAACTCCTCTCCTTCATTTTCGGAGTCTTCTCCCTCCGATAAAATGGGCTCGGGGGTCGGAGTCACAACAATAACGTCTTTGTTTCTCATAAACAAAACAAATTAAGGCAGGAAGATTAGCTCTAAAGTTGTTGGTCAAGTGGACCTTTTGTGAACCATAATGTAATTGAGAAAATCCTTCAGATTTGGGATTTGTCTTCCTGCTCAGGGAGAGAGAGAGAGAGAGGAGAGATTAGACAGAGAGATTAGAGTTTATAAGAAGAAGAGGCGGAGAAGAAAGTCACTCCATCCCATCCTTTCTCTTTTATGTTATTCTCTTTCCAGAGCTCTCCTGCTTGCCATGTTACTGAGCTTCATTTTTCTCCTGCTGCTGAGGTTCATCGCTGGCGTCCTTGTATGGGTTCTCATTGCGGGAGTAATATCCATCATTGCATACGGTGAGTCAAATGAGACCAAGTAGCTGAAGTAAAGATCTTGATATACTGCATGAAACTGATGAATGGACTAAGAGTGCTACCATAGGAGATAGAAGTGGACAGTGGTTTGATGAACCTTTGTAAACCAGTCAGGTCCATCATGTCAAATCATTTGGTAAATGGGCAAGGCCTCTTTAGCAAGCATTCTAGGGTTTGCTATGACAGATCTTCCAAATATTCCAAATAGGCGACCCAGTCTATAGATCGGGGGGGGGGGGGTTCAACCTTAGCAGATTTAAGATGTGTGGGCTTCAACTCCCAGAATTCCCCAGCCAGCCATGCAGTTTAAAGTTGCCAAGGTTGAGAAACACTGTTATGGATACTTATGTTTAGGATAGGAAGAACTTCCTTTCTGTCCAAACCTTGAAAAACTATCCACAACAAAAGTTATAATATTAGCTTAGATCAGGGTCCCCAAATTTGGCAACTGTAAGACTTTAAGGATGGCTGGTTGAGGAATTCTGGGAGGTGAGGTTCACAAGTCAAGTTTGGAGAGTCCTGGCCTAGATGATCAGAAATCTTCTATGTAGGCCAAAGCTTGTCCAGTTCTCAGAATTATATTTCCTCCCACTGATTCTATTCTATTCTATTCTATTCTATTCTATTCTATTCTATTCTATTCTATTCTATTCTATTCTATTCTATTCCATTCCATTCCATTCCATTCCATTCCATCCCATCCCATCCCATCCCATCCCATCCCATCCCATCCCATCCCATCCCATCCCATCCCATCATTCCATTCCATTCTACTCTACTCCACTCCATTCTACTCTTACTCTACTCTGCTCTGCTCTGCTCTGCTCTACTCTACTCTACTCTACTCTACTCTACTCTACTCTACTCTACTCTACTCTGCAATGTTCTACAGATTGATCACTGCAGAACATTGATTCTCACACATGTACCTGCCAAGCAGGGGTGGGTTCTACTTATCTTTACTACCGGTTCGCAATGGTAGCTTCTGTGCATGCGCAGATTGTCCATTATGATGTCTGGGCGGGTAGGCGGAGCCTCCCTCCCGCCGCTTTTACTACTTGTTTGCAAGAACCGGACAGAACCGGGAGCAACCCACCACTGCTGCCAAGTGTCATAACCATAACATAAGCCATCCAACATCTTTGAATATATTTAGCAAGTGAATATAGCAAACAAGCAGCCAAGCTTGGTATGGGTGACCTGTAACTCTCCAGATGTTCATGACTTCAGACCTTGCCTTGCACCCTCAGCCCATTTGGCCAGTAGCAAGGGATGCCGGGACTTGTAATTCGGCAACATCTGGCGTGCCATGATATCTTAACAATCACCAAGATATGGTGTCCTGGGGCCTTCCTGTATGCACATCACATCAGTAGTTGGTCGTTGGAGGAAAGAAGGTTGAAACGGGGAAAGGACTCTTCTGAAACAAGGTGGCGGAAGGAGGGAAATAGGATTTGAAGAATGCTCTTGTTTAGTATTTTTTTCCCTTCATTTTTCCCCTTCCAGGAATCTACCACTGTTACACAGAGTATGATATGTTCAAAAAGAATGGAGCCACTATACAGACCATTGGATTTACCACCAACTGGAGCGCTTATGGCAGTGTCAAGGAGACCTGGATGGTAGCCTGTAAGTCAGGGAAGAAGAGTGAACTTCCTTTTGCTTGCTTGGATAAGGGCATGGATACATGACCTTTTGTGGATTTTGGGAATGTGTAGGAGCAGGACAAGGGCGGGAACATCTGATGAAAACAGAGAAGGGCCTGTGCTCCATGTATTTCTCCCCACCGCCATAGGTTTTGCTTAAACCTCATCCTTTTTTCGATATTCATTTCTCCTTAGCTCTCTCCCTTTATCCAGTTCTTACCGAAATACCGTTATTCCTCGGCTTATGCCCACAATTGGAACCAGAGTTTCCTTTGGGAAGCAAGGCAGTTGTTAAGCGAGTCACATCCGAGTTGTATGACTCCCCCCTTTTGCAACTGGTTAAGCGAATCACTGCCGTTATTAAATGAATTCTTGGTCGTTAAGCAAATCCACCTTCCCCCATTGCCTTTGCTTGTCGAAAGCTACTAGTGGACTTGGGCAACGCACAACTGGCAAGTGAAACACGTTTACTGGTCAACCAGCAGGCAGTTGCGAGTTGCAATTTTTTGTACATAGAGTGCCTGTGGGTATGTTTTTGAATATGGTATGTATGAGTAAATTCCAAAGGCGAGAGGACCAATATCATGGAAAGGATAAAATGTACTGTAATGATAAACTCTTCTTGTTCTGGTATTGCCCCCTTTCCATTTTAAGCTCTCCCTTTTTTCTTAAGTCTTCTTTCTCTGCGGTTAAACATGATTGCTCAGTTTTGGTCTACCATTATCAAGCAAGAGACATGAAAATGTTCTTTCTTTTTAAAATTAAATTTGCTAATTCCAGAATGGAATGGAATTACCTTTATCAGGTTTCCCATCCATGATTAACTTCTGCTTCCTGGACTGTGAACGTTCCAGCTGTTTTGGGGTTCTAAGCTTCTGACTTTGGAGAGTATTATTTGGGGATAGATTTGTACTAACTCTGACTTAGAAATGCAAGATAATAACAAGTTTACCAATGAATAACAGGCCAACTATGGTTTTGATCTTCTCAATGGTCATTTTGATCCATCCTCGCCCATTATCATAATCCATAATAATCTTCTCCATAGACATGAATCAACAGTTGATTTTTTTTTTTTTTTAATTTGATTTATATGCTGCCCTTCTCCGGAGACTCAGGGCGGCTTACAGTGCGTTAAGCAATAGCCTTCATACTTTTGTATATTTATACAAAGTCAGCTTATTGCCCCCACAAACTGGGTCCTCATTTAACCTACCTTAGAAAGGATGGAAGGCTGAGTCAACCTTGAGCCTTGGAGAGATTCGAACCAGCAGTAAATTGCAGGCAGCTGTGTTAATAACAGGGTGCTTTAAACCACTGTAGTACCAAGGCTCTTCTTTGGGAAGATTTGGGAAACACGTTGAAGAATATCTGGAAGCTGCAGATGGTTCAGAATGTGGTGGTATAGATTGTTACAGATACATGTTGGTGTATAGCTATGATACTTTTCAGCACTAAAAGCTACACTGGGTGCAATACTATATTACAGACATTCCTTGAGTTATGACCGCAATTGAGCCTAAAAATTCTGTTGCTAAGTGAAACATTTATTAAGTGAGTTTCACTCCATGGATGGCTGGGAATTTTGAGAGTTGAAGTCCACAAATCTTAAAGTTGCCAATTTTGGAGACCCCCGAGCTAATCCATTGTTTGGGTTAACAAGAGTTGTTTAACATTGCTCAGTCAATAGTGATACTATCGCTAGATCTGTAATTAAGATACAGTCACACTAGGCCGTGGTTTACAAATTCGGTGGGTAATTTCACACCTCAGGATGAGCTTCAATGAAACAAATCCCACGATGGCCTCCACTTGGGGTGATTTGGCCCAAAGCTCTTCCCAGCTTCTTTTGAGGTGGACGCAGTCCAAACCGTCTCCTTTCTCTTTCCCTCCTCCAGTGATTGTCCTCTGTGTGGCAGAAGCCATCTTGCTGCTTAGCCTCTTGTTCCTCCGCAAACGGATCTTCATTGCTATTGCGCTCATCAAGGAAGCCAGCCGGTAAGTGGAGCCCCGTCAATGCTTTGGTGCCATTGCAGTTTTAGATTCTGGGTGGGAACTGAGGGAGAGATTGATAGTTCTCCGTTGTCTCTTTCTCCAGAGCCATTGGACATATGATGGCCACCCTCATCTACCCACTGCTGACTTTCGTCTTAATCGTGATCTGCGTGGCCTATTGGGGCATGACAGCTCTGTATCCTTTCCAACGATGTTGTGATCCTTTATTTATTTATTTATTACATTTATATGCCGCCCATCTCACCCTAAAATGACACCGGGAGGTTTTTTCTTGCTTTACTTTGAGAGAATCAGTCAGTGCCATGTCTGTAAACGATGATGTTGATGATGATATCAATTCGGTCGTATCTGACTCTTTGCAGTTCTATGGTCAAGGTCTCTCCACATCAGCTAACCTTGCACTACTTCTTTGAGTTGTTCTATGCTCTGGCTGGTGTCAGTTTTGATAATGTTCAGACACTGTGTTTTTTGGGGTCTAGGACAGGGGTCTGCAACCTTAAACACTCAAAGAGCCATTTGGACCCGTTTCCCACAGAAAAGAAAACACCGGGAGCCACAAAACCCTTCCTGTGCCTGACTATTTTTTGAGCAGTCACAAAACTGGCATATGTAGTTGAATTAAACGTTCTCTTTTCTTCTGAAACTTTTCTTTTCTTGGATTTATCCATGGTTGGTTTACCAGGGGTTGAAAAGCTCAATAAATCGTGTGCCGGCGGGTGTCGCACATTGGCAGTTGTGACGCATATTTTGAGTGACAAGGAGCCGCAGCAGAGGGGTGAAAGAGCCACATGCAGCTCCAGAGCCGCAGATTATTGACCCCTGTTCTATTCTATTCCACATTGTGAAGGACAGAAGGGGATATTTTTGTTTGAAAACTTCCTTGACTGTTTTCCATTTTTCAAGTTACCTTGCTACTTCCGGAGAGCCCCTTTTTCGTATCACCCCAACAAATGACTCTGCCCCGGGCTGTGAAAAATATCGTGGTAATGAAAGTTGCATGCCACTGGTAAGTGGTCAGATACAAAACCAAAGTATCTTTGGTCAGGGAATTGTGCAGCAGCTGTCCAGACAAAGTCGGAGAGACTAATACAAACTTGTAGTCTACAAGTTTTAATCATCATACAGAAAGTGAAACCATAAGAGAGTCAGGAATGCAGGAACATTGTGAGGTAAATTAAACATTGTGAGGTAGATTGCACACAAGGAAAAGGCGGGAAAAAAGGGAAACTCCCCCGCCACACCCACAGCAACCAACCTACAGTGTAGACTGCGCCATCCATGATCAACTGCAGGTGTGTGCTCTGAGAGCCCACTGTACACTTCATTGTTCACCATCGTCATCTTTTAATGACCCCATAATCCTTTGCGGGGTAGAGTCTGGGAAACTGAATGGAGCTGAGTGTTTACTGCCCAGATGCCCTTCCTGTCGCCAATGTGAAGTTATATTCAGCACATATATTCTCATTGTGCGCAGAGAGAAATATCTGCCTCTACTTAGGATTGAACTCAAAAGTCTCTTGATTGTGAGGCGAGAGCGCCACCTCTAGGCAACCGCATGACTTCACTGTACACTTCACTGTTCCAGATATTAAATTCAATATCCTAACATCTTTGATCCTCAGAACTATTTTTGGCTAGTCCTTTAGCCATTGGGGTATGATGAAAAATATGATCATACTTTGAGAACCTCTCAGTTTTTCTTAAGATAATGCTTTGGTGTTAAGTGAGACATTAAGCACATTAAGTAATCTCATGAATGAATTGGATACCTTTTGGCCACACTACTGCTTTTTCAAACTTAAGCATGATTGGGAGGAAACGGATCCTGTTCTTCCAGGATAGAAATTTCAGGAGTTGCCTAAGATCAATTCAGTTCTGGATAACTGAGCTTCATGTTGCCTGTATCAGAAATAGGTAAACCACAGCTTTTACACTGCCAACAGCTTCTCTCCCAATTCTGCATGCTCTCCTCTAACTCTAAAATCAAGTTTATAGCAAATCAGCCAGAATGAAAACCAAATACCAAGCAAGAGGGACATTATTTATTTTATATGCTGCCCATCTGATTGCTGTGGCAACTCTGGGAGGCCTTTAAAATGATTCAAAGATTAAAAAAAGATAAAACCATGAAAAATATTAAATAAGAAACAAGAAATCTGTAGGGGAAGAGCCAGCAGAGCAGGGAGGTGGAGTGAAATGCGTCATCAGCTTAGAGTCACTAAGTTCCCACAAACGATCCAAGTTTCACTTCTCTTGGATTCCGCTAATCCTTATATGGCACCAATTTTGCGAACTTTATTTGACTAGATCTTGTGTATAAGCTTGAGCAATAAATCTTTTGAACTGCAACTTAACATACGGTCATGATCCTTTGACAAACCCAAGAGAAACGGGTGATCTGGAAGTAGTGGGGACCTTCTCTCTGTCCCATAATTTATTATTAGATTTTTTTTTAAGCCACCCCAGCATAGTAGAAGTTCCATTAAGGTCCCAGATCAATCAGCAGAGGCAGATTTTAAGGCTCTTCTGGAAGACCAGGAGTGTAGGGACTGACATCACCTCCAGGGGGAGAATATTCCAGAAAGTTGGGGCCACAGCAGAAAAGGCTCTTCTCCTGGACCTGCCAGCTGAAATTCTTTAGAAAGTGGGGTTTAAAGTTAGGCCTCTTTTGCTGGAGCGAGTTGACAGGCCAATCCTATTGGATGAGACAGCTCCTCAAATGTTTGGACCTGTGTTTAAATGTTGGACTCTATACCCAGGGATGGGCTGCTGGAGGTTCGCAGGGGTTCGGGAGAACCCCTAGCTAAGATTCTGTGCAGTTCGGAGAACCCCCAAATCCCACTCCTGACTGGCCCTGCCCATCCCACCCTGCTCCTCCCAGGAGTCCCCACGTGGCCCGGTTTGGATGCAGGTAAGTACAGGGCGCGCACAGAGGCTCAGGGAGGGCGAAAAACAGGCCTACTGGAAGTTTGGGAAGGCCAGAAATGGGCCCAGAGGGCCTCCGGAGCCTGGGGCGGCTGTTTTTGCCCTCCCAGAGGCTCGAGAAAAGCCTCCGGAGTGTGGGGAGGGCAAAAACGCCCCCCCCCCGCCGCCGCCGTGGTGCAGGAGTCTGACTAGGCCATGCCCACCATGGCCACGCCCACCCAGCAACCGTGCAGAGAACCCCTTGCTAAAATTTTCCTGTAACATTAGAGGTGAAAGGGACCTTGGAGGTCTTCTAGTCCAACCCCCTGCTCAAGCAGGAGACCCTATACCATTTCAGAAAAGTGGCTATCCAGTCTCTTCTTAAAAAACCTCCAGGGATGAAGCATCCACAACTTCTGAAGGCAAAGCTGTTCCACTGGCTAATTGTTCTCACTGTTAGGAAGTTTCTCCTTAATTCCAGGTTGCGTCTCTCCTTGATTAGTTTCCATCCATTGTTTCTTGTTTTGGAAAATAAGTTGACCCTCCTCTTCTTTGTGGTATCATGTCTCCCCCAGTCCTTCTTTTCTCTAGACCGGCCAAAAACCCAGATCCTACAACCATTCTTCATATGTTTTAGTCTCCAGGCCTTTAATCATCTTAGTTGCTCTTCTTTGCACTTTTTCCAAAGTCTCAACATCTTTTTTGTAATGTGACAAAATTGGTATTCCAGGTGTGGCCTTACTAAGGCTTTATAAAGCGGTACTAATAACTCACATGATTTTGATTCTATGTTTATACAACTATGGACTGTTAGATTGTATTCACTTAACAGCTGTGGCAAGAAAGGTCGTAAAATGAGACGAAACTCAACAAATGTCTCACTTAACAACAGAAATTTGGGTCTCCGTTGTGATTGTAAGTCGAGGACTACCTGTATCACATGTGTCTTGTCTTTTCTTTTCTCAGGATTTCAATGCCTCCTCCAGTCTCCCTTGCATAACCGAATGCATCTTCTACAGATATAATGATGAAGGGCTTTACCAGCGCAATCTCTTCAATTTGCAAATCTACAACTTTGTGGGCTTCCTTTGGTGTATCAACTTCGTCATTGCTCTGGGACAGTGTGTACTTGCGGGAGCCTTTGCCTCTTATTACTGGGCCTTCCACAAGCCTCAAGATATCCCAGCCTGTGCCCTGCCCAGTTCCTTCCTCCGTACATTAAGGTGCGTAGTTTGGGGAGAAATGTCTGTGGAGATTCTCATGTTCTGACCTAGGCTCTCTTAAAAAGCAGGAAGCAGGAATTGATCCCGGCAGAACCGCTTTCATTTACACGACTGTGAATTACTTTCATTCACAGTCAGCAAGGTTTGTCCAAACAGTTTTTCAAAGGAATATTTATCAACACACCTTATCTCGTTTGGCAAGCTGCCACGTAACTTGTTTCCAAATGCAGAGTAAGGCAAAACTTGACATGGAGTCTCTTAGAGTCATGAACAGAACTTTCCACTCTTGAAACTACCAAATGAATGAATTGTTTCCTGCAAAAGCCCCCTCCCCGTTCGCTCCTCTTTTGTTTCCTATGGGAGGGGCCAATCATCTCCAAGGTGTGGCTTTACTCTCAGGTTGACCCTGCTTTCTGAGCTGTTCTTGTCTTCTGGCAGCTCTGCGCATTCGCACACTGGGAACCAGCTGTTCCTCTGTCTCGCCGCTGTCTATCTCTGCCTTTGACGCAGAGCCCTCGTCCGAGTTTTCCCCAGCCCCCAGGACTGGCCCATGTTCTTCCCCAACCTCCTCACTGTCTGACTCTGCTGCCAGCTCTGCTGGCCACCAGCGGGCCACAACATCTCAGTCATCCAGGTCATAGTTGTCTGAAAAGTGCTGTCAACAGTCAAACAGCGAATCCAGAAAAAAGAACTCCTGGGAGATTATTTTACCAAGAGTATAAAACATTACTGAATAACAGTACAGAAGAAGTGAAACCAGCTCTGGGTTTCCCATGCAAAAGCAAGTGTCCTCCTTTTCCCTATAGGCCACCCACAGTCCATAACGTCCACCAATCTTTGCAGTTCATTTTTTGGGAATCAGCTAGCCACGCTGGGACATCTGCTCGGTGTGTCCTTGAGATGCCAGCAATGTCTCATGGAAGCCGACGGATGCTTGAATATCATTCTCCCTGACATTCCATCCACCCCCCCTCCATATTATTGTATTCACAATGATTTCAGCATGGTGGAAATTGGATTTGCTTAATAACACACAATTTACTTAACAACTTTCTAAGCAAAGTTAAGTGCGTCGCACCTGATTCTTCTATGACCTTTTTGGCCATAGTTATTAAGTGAAACACTGCAGTTGTTAAGTAAATTGTGTGGTCATTGTGCAAATCCAGTTTCCACCATTAATTTTGCTTGTCGAAAGCCATCTGGGAAGGCTGCAGATGGTGATGATATGATCTTGGAATGCTGAAAACCCTTGTAAATACTTGCCTCTTGCCAAGCACCTAGGTTTTGATCATGTGACAGTCATAACTGCAAGCACTGGTCATAAGTAACATTTTCCAGTCTCATAATAACTTCAAATTGTCACTAAATCTGGTTTAAAGACGAGTATGTGAATTCTTCTGCTTCTATTTTTGTTTCCTCAAATGCATCTTCCTTTTTTAGTGTCAAACTCAAGGCCCGTGGGCTGGATCTGGCCCTCAGGGTGCTTAGATCTGGCCCACAGGGCCGCCCTGGAAACAGCAAAGGACCGGCCTACGGTGCCTCTGCCAGAGAAAATGGAGCTTGGGAGGGCCGGGCGCGCTACCCCCAAGGTCCATTTTCACTGGCAGGGGGCTGTAGGAGGCCGTCACAGCCAAAAACAGGGCTTAGGGGGGCACGCCTGGCCCTCCCAAGCTCCAGTTTCACTTGCAGAGGACTAGCAAGACAAACTAAAAACAAAAAAAGAAGAAATGTTTCCTCTTTTGCATTTGAGCATGCAAGAAGGGACAGGAAAGGAGAAAAGGAAAGGAAAGACAAAGAAAAAGAAGGGACGATGGGAAGAGAGCAAGGAAGGAAAAATAAGGAAAGAGAGGAAGGAAGAAGAAAGGAGAATGAAGAGGGAAGGAAAAAGAAAAGGAAGGAAGGAAAGGAGGGAGGGAAGGAAGGAAGGAAGGAAGGAAGGAAGGAAGGAAGGAAGGAAGGAAGGAAGGAAGGAAGGAAGGAAGGAGATTATAATGAGAAGAAGGGAGGGTCTGAGGGAAGTACTGCCTTAGTATTTGGCCACCACAGGTGCTCCCGACATGAGTGACATTGAGCTGGCCATGCCCCCCCTGCCCCCCCGAAGTCAAACACAACCCTGATGCGGCCCTCAATGAAATTGAGTTTGACACCCCTGGTCTAGTGGTTAAGCACCAAGCTAGAAAGCAGGAGACCTTGAGTTCAAGTCCCGCCTTAGCCACGAAAGTCAGCTGAGTAACCTTGGGCCAGTCCCTGTCTTTCAGCCTAACCCACCTCACAAGGGTGGTGGTTGTGGGGAAAACAGGAGGAAGAAGGAACATTAGATGTGTTTGACACCTTGAGTTATTCGTAAAAATAGTAAAGGTGGGATATAAATTAAATATAGTATAAATAAAGTATAATAAATAATTTATCAACAGATACCACATGGGGTCACTAGCTTTCGGTTCCCTTATCCTCACCATCGTTCAACTGATACGCATGGTACTAGAATATCTGGACCACAAGTTGAAAGGCAAGTGACAAACTGGCTTGATTTGATGACGAAATAGCCATTTTGGGCAAATAATCGGTTGGGTCTAAGACGCTCTACATGACTAGTGTGAATCTTTCAAAGTCGGGAGGGGTTTGGGAGATGGAATTCACCCGCTGGTGACAGAAATACGTTCTCCAGTTACATGCAGCCAAAATAGGCACAGAATTGCTTGCATGCAGTATGAGCTCCTGTACATCTGCACCTCGTCTAGCATGTAGTAGACAGACTGTCACTTATTGGATCCCTTAAGCCCAGATTTTGCACCAGCCCTGCAGATGTTCGAGTGACTTACAGGTAGTCCTCGAGTCACAAATGTAAATGGAGCCTTCCCGTACCATTCGTAACCCGAGGATCTGTGGGAGTGAATCTCGTACCTTGAATGGGATCACTCCCTCCTTTCGCCCACACATTTGTTAATTGAATGCAAGGCTCGTTAAGTGCACATGAGGTATTTCAGGGTGGGGAAGGCCATGAGGGGGCCTAGTGATGGAACAGATCACCTGATTAAGACTATACAAGACCACAGTGGGTTGGGGAGACCCACTGAAATACTTCATGCTCCTCACAATTGCTTCCCCCGCCCCCCATCTAACCTGCCACACCAGCTCACTTACCGTGTGAAGATCTAGCAAGCTGTCTCCTCTTCAGCATCTCAGCCATGTGCGCCCCTCTGCAGCTCCGTTTTGGCCTGCGCAGGCCTCACCTGGCAGTTTGCCGACCAAAATGGAGCTCCGTTTAGGCCAGCGAAGGCCTCGCATGACACAAGCTCCATTTTGAAAGTGCAGGACGAATGTTGCAGAGCCTCTGGGGTTGTTCGTAAGGGCGAACAACTGCCCTGGTGCTGCAAGATTCGTGGTTTTGGGACTTGTTCGTAAATACTAGGGGGCAATGATTGCGTAACTTCAAACGTTTGCTAAGGGAACGCTCGTAACCTGGGGATTATCTGTACTTCCTACCAACAGTTCAGAACATAAGTCTCAAGAAAATAGCAGCAATAGCGCTTAGCAATTGCACTTAGACTTATGTACTGCCCCATAGTGCTTTACAGCACTCTCTGAGAGGTTTACAATGTCAGCATATTGCCACCCAACAATTTACGTTTTCATTTTACTTGGAAGGATGGAAGGCTGAGTCAACCTTGAGCCCGTCAGGATCGAACTCCAGATTGCAGGCAGAATTTGCTTGCAATACTGCATTCTAACCACTACGCCACCAGGGCTCCTCTTGTAGCAGTTCAGCCCATATTCTGAGAGTTAAATAGTGTTATAATCATAGCAATGTCTGTGGAGATTTTCAGTCATCCAGATCATGGTTGTTTCAAAGGTGCTTTTTCAAAGGGCAGCTGGACTGTTTTTTTTGCTTGAGGAAGAAGAAGAAAACGCTTCGCTTCTCATCCAAAAAGCTTTATCCATTCTGACAGGGTCAGAATTGATTCCTGTCAGAACTGATGAACCATCAGAACCAATGGAGCTTTCTGGATGAGAAGAAAATGCTTTTTTCTTCTTCTTCTTCCTCAATAAAAAAAAAAACCAGGCCAGTTGCCTTTTGAAAAAAACACCTTTCAGACATAAGCCATGTTGGTCTTACTGTACTTCTAATTCTGCTTTGATATTTGCAGATTCCGAAAATCGAGTTGCCAAGTTTTTTCTATGCTGTCTGAAATGTTGCTTCTGGTGTTTGGAGAAATTCCTCAAATACCTCAACCGAAATGCTTACATTATGGTGAGCCATGGCTGCTATTATTAAACTCCATATATATATATATGTGTGTGTGTGTGTGTGTATACATATACACATACACATACACATACACATACATACATACATACATACATACATACATACATACATACATATATATATAAGAAATAAATATATATATATATATTTATTTGGTGGCTGTGGACTGCAGGATTGAACAATAATATAACCATCATGCAAAGGTAGGGCTTGGAGGAAATTAAACCTCCCCAAAGTTCTGGTGCACCTGCTTTCTTCATTTCCCCTTTAAATTTAGGGAAATTCAAAATTTGGTAACCAAATTTGCTGTTTTGTATGTAGGTCAAAAGGGGGTTGGCAGTGGCACATGTCACGGATAAAACAATTCAGGTTTTCTTAAAAGTAGCAATAACACTTAGACTTATATACTGTTTCACAGTGCTTTACAGCCTTCTCTAAGCGGTTTATAGAATCAGCATATTGCCACCCAACAATCTGAGTCCTCAGTTTACCAACCTTGGAAGGATGGAAGGCTGAGTCAACCTTGAGCCGGTCAGAACTGAACTGCCAAACTTCAGGCAGCCGGCAGTCAGCAGAAATAGCCTGCAATAGTGCATTCTAACCATGGTGCCACCATGGCTCATATGGTATATGGCCGTGATGGCTAACCTATGGCACGCATGCTACAGGTGGCATGTGGAGCCATATCGGTGGGCACGCGAGCGTTGCTCCAGTTCAGCTCCAGCATGCACACGTGCACCGGCCAGCTGATTTACAGGCCTTCCAGGCCCACCAGAAGTCAGCAAATGGGCCGCTTCCGGCCTCCGGAGGGCCTCTGTGGGGGTGGGGAAGGCCGTTTTCACGCTCCCCAGGCTCCTAGAAAGCCTCTGGAGCCTGGGGAGGGCAAAAAATGGGCCTACCACGCCCACTGTGCCATCACATGCCAAAAGTGTGGGGATCATGGGGGGTTGCGGGCGCATGCGCGGATGCTGGGGTGCATTGAATTTTGGGTGTGGGCACGCATGCATGTGACCTCCCACGGTCTCCCCACTTTTGGCACGTGACGGCAAAAAGACTTGCCATTGCTGGTATATGGTATATATATATATATATATATATATAATACGGTTTAAGGCCATTATCTTATTCTACTGCAGCAAAAGGAATAGAAATAGAAATAATAGAAATAGAAATAATAGAAATAGAAGTAGAAATAATATAGAATGAGTTGGAAGGGACTTTGGAGGTCTTCTAGTCCAGCCCCCTGCTCAGGAAGGAAACCCTACACCCGTGATGGCGAACCTATGGCACGCGTGTCAGAGGTGGCACGCAGAGCCCTCTCTATGGGCATGCATGCCATCGCCAGCTGCTTTTCTGGTTTCCAGCGTGCCCAAGCACGCCAGCCAGCTGCTCTTTCTGGGTGCCGGGGCGCCGGAAAACAGGCCCCAAAACACCCAAAAAACCAGGCCGTTTTTCAGGCCGTTTTCAGGCTGTTTTTCAAGACAAAAGCGTCCAGAAAACAGCTCAAAAATGGCCTGAAAATGGCCAAAAAACAGGCATGTGCATGCCCTCCAGCTGGTCTTCATGTTTCTGGCGCTCCGGCACACACACATGCACGTGTGTCCTGGTTTGGACACTTGGTGCCGAAAAGGTTCGCCATTCCTGCCCTATACCATTATATAGGCATAAATCAATGCCTCCTCTTTCTTTTTTCCCTTTTTCCGATACTTTTCCCTTCTCTTCTCTTCTCTTCTCTTCTCTTCTCTTCTCTTCTCTTCTCTTCTCTTCTCTTCTCTTCTCCCTCCTTTACTTTCCCAGTACTATTATTTTTTATTTTATATTATATTATAAACTAATAAAAAAAAATCTCCCTTCATTTCAGATTGCCATTTATGGAAAGAACTTCTGTGCATCAGCCAAAAACGCCTTCAATCTCCTGATGCGGAATGTTGTCAGGTAACCAAGTTGGGATGACGGAGTCCCTGAGACAACCTGGCCAAGGAAGGAGAAAAATATGGTCTCCATTTCACCTTTCTCTTCTTCTCAATACAGAGTCGTAGTCCTGGATAAAGTCACAGATCTGCTGTTGTTTTTTGGGAAGCTATTGGTGGTAGGAGGAATTGGCATCCTGTCCTTTTTCTTCTTCACGGGGCGAATCCCCACTGAAGATCCCCGGTTCAAATCCCCAGTCCTCAACTACTACTGGTTGCCCATTATGGTATGTCGTGGTGGTGGTTTGGTTTGGTGGGCAATTACGTGGCTTCTTTCTGCCTCCTTGAAACCTTCTTAAAATAATTTTGGACAGGAAAGATCCAAAATTGGGATCTGAGGGCTGAGGTAGTCCTCGACTTGTGACCATAACATAGTCTGGAATTATGGTCATTGCAGTCATAAATTGAGGCATCCCGTGACTGAATCCTTTTTTTTCTTTTTGGGCAGCAGTTGTGAGGTAAATCCTTAAGCGAATGCCGCAGTCGTTAAACAAATCCATTTTACCCAATTGCCGTTTTTGGTTTTTTTGTTCTTTTGCCAGAAAGCAGAAATAAATAACAAAACTAGCAAAAATAAATTTTAAAAATCACAGCCGTGACTGTGGGACACTGCAAATAGCTGTAAAGGTGAGCAGGGGGGGGCGGTGTCCATTGCAACTTTGTAAACGTAGCTTTTGAGGGGGTCCATCATTAAGCATCCAGTTGTAAATCAATGTATATACAAAATCTGGAGCTCTGGTAGCGCAGCAAACTAAAGCACTGTTATTAACATCAGCTGCCTGCAATTACTGCAAATTCAAATCTCACCAGGCTCAAGGTTGACTCAGCCTTCCATCCTTTCTAAGGTAGGTAAAATGAGGACCCAGATTGTGGGGGCAATAAGCTGACTTTGTATAAATATACAAAATATGAAGGCTATTGCTTAACGCATTGTAAGCTGCCCTGAGTCTCCGGAGAAGGGCGGCATATACATCAAATTTTTTAAAAAAAGAATATTAAATCTATGAAAAGGTTCTGCAGGCCCGCTAGCCTCAAATGAGTGGGCTGGCATAAAATTGCATGGAATCGGTAGAGAAAAAAATGTTGCTTAGGGCAGTAAGAATGGAGAGAAAGAGTCAGAGAAACTTTAGCAAAGTGGTCATTAGTAAACTAGTGACTTAGACTGTAGGCAACTGAATAGAATAGAATAGAATAGAATAGAATAGAATAGAATAGAATAGAATAGAATAGAATAGAATAGAATAGAATAGAATAGAATAGAATAGAATAGAATAGAATAGAATAGAATTCTTTATTGGCCAAGTGTGATTGGACACACAAGGAATTTGTCTTGGTGCATATGCTCTCAGTGTACATAAAAGAAAAGATACGTTCATCAAGAATCATAAGGTACAACCAGAGGTGGGTTTCAGCAGGTTCTGACCAGTTCTAGAGAACCTGTAGTGGACATTTTGAGTAGTTCGGAGAACCGGTAGTAAAAATTCTGACTGGCCCCGCCCCCATCTATTCTCTGCCTCCCCAAGTCCCAGCTGATCAGGAGGAAATGGGGATTTTGCAGTAACCTTCCCCTGGAGTGGGGAGGGAATGGAGATTTTACAGTATCCTTCCCCTGCCACCCCCACCAAGCCATGCCATGCCCACCAAGCCACACCCACAGAACTGGTAGTAAAAAAATTTGAAACCCACCACTGGGTACAACACTTAATGATAGTCATAGGGAAACAGTCAATATAAATCGTAAGGATGCCAGCAACAAGGTTAAAGTCATACAGTCATAAGTGGGAGGAATGGGTGAGGAACGATGAGAAGATTAATAGTAGTGCAGACTTAGTAACTAGTTTGACAGTGTTGAGGGAATTATTTGTTTAGCAGAGGGATGGCGTTTGGGAAAAAACTGTTCTTGTGTCTAGTTGTTCTGGTGTGCAGTGCTCTATAGCATCGTTTTGAGAGTTGAAACAGTTTATATCCAGGATGTGAGGGGTCTGTAAATATTTTGTGAACCACTTGTGTTCTTCAGACAAGGTATGGTTGATAAGAGAAAGAATAGAAAGTAAGAGTACAGAAAAGAGCAGCAAAGATAATTAGGGGACTGAAGGCTGAAACATATGAAGAATGGCTGCAGGAATTGGGTATGTCTAGCTTAATGAAAAGGAGGACTAGGGTTGATAGGATAGCAGTATTCAAGTATTTGAGGGGCTGCCACAGGGGTGAAACCTACTTACCTTCCCTACTGGTTTAGAAGTGCTCACACGCGCACCATCTTCACATCCCATTTTGGACCCTCTGGTTACTTCCCAGTTAAAACCAGGAAGTAACGACGTCCAGACGGGTGGGCAGAGCCTCGTGCTACCACCGCTACCGGTTCACCGAACCATTCGGCGGCGCTACCAGTTTGCCTGAACCGGAGTGAACCAGTAGCATTTCACCACCTTTTTTCTAAAACACCTGAAGGCAGGATGAGAAGCAATGGATGAAAACTAATCAAGGCGAGAACCAACCTAGAACTAAGGAGAAATTTCCTGATGGTTAGAACCATTAATCAATGGAATAATTTGCCTCCAGATGTGGGGGCTCCATCACTGGAGGTTTTAAAGAAGAGATTGGACAACCTCTTGTCTTAAATGGTATGTAGGGTTTCTTGCTTGAGCAGGGGGTTGGACTAGAAGACCTCCAAGGTCCCTTCCAACTCTGTTATTCTGAATATAAATTGTGAAACACCAGTTGCATCTTTAAGAACATGATTCACTTCAGGGTTGACACATGGCTGATAGGAATATCATAAAGTCAATTGCATCCCACCGTATTCTAAAACTGAAATCTCACCGTCTTCCATTTCTCTGTCATTTCTTTCCTCTCTTTCTTTTGCTTCAGACTGTGGTTGTAAGTGCCTACCTCATCGCCCAAGGATTCTTCAGCGTCTACAATATGTGTGTTGACACACTGTTCCTCTGTTTCTGTGAGTATTCCTGCTCACTTCTCCCTTGGATCCCGTTTCCCTAAGAGCAGTGTTTCTCAAAGTGTGATCCAAGGAAACTTGAGGGATCCCCAAGATCCTCTCAGAGGGGGTCTGTGAGATCAAAATTATTTGCCAGCCTTAATAATACAATATTAAAATCCCATCGAACAATGGTGAGAAGTGGTAGTGGTAGCAAATGTATTAATTTTAAAGTTTAATACGGTAAATATCAATACATATAACCCATACAAGGAGGTGTGGCAGCTCAGTGACTTAAAAGACACCGGAGAAGGTTTAAACTCCAGCGCTTTGACTCCTACCACTCTGTGACAGAGCGAATTCCCATTACTTGCCTCTGCTCCTGCCAACCTAGCAGCTGGGAAGCATGTACAGTAAATGCGAGTAGATAAATAGGTACCACTTCACTAGAAAGCTAAGAGCTTTCAGTGTTATGCCGTGGGTTTTGCACTGTGATGTGATGTCATCCTGGTCTCATGTCCCTGGAAACATCTTTGGACAGCGCTTGCTCAAGGGCTTAAAGAAATGGAGATGACCATTGCCTCCTAAATTCAGCTACAACTAGGGATGTTAAACCCACAGGGACTCCTTTACCTTTTTATAACCCATACAGACAAAAGCTCTTTTGGGGTCATCCATAATTTTAAAAGGTGGGGGGAGGGGTTCGGCCACGACAGCCTCCTGCAGCCCTGTGCCAGTGAAAACAGAGTCCAGGGAGGCTGTGCGCGGCCTGCCCAAGCTCTGTTTTTGGCCGCGACGGCCTCTTGCAGCCCTCTGCCAGCAAAAACGAATCTTTGGGAGGCCGTGTGCGGCCCATCCAGGCTCTGTTTTTGGCCGTGACGGCCTCCTGCAGCCATCTCCCAGTGAAAACGGAGTACAGGCGACCTCCCTGAGCTCTGTTTTCACTGGCAGAAGCACCACGGGCTGGTCCTTCATTGTTTCTAGGGTAGTCCCGCGGGCCAGATTTAAGCACCCTGTGGGCCGGATGTGGTCCGCGGGCCTTGAGTTTGACACCCCTGTTCTAGAGAGTATACCAGCCTTCTCCAGTCTGGGGAAACTCCGCCAGATAGGTTGCGGCTGCTTCAGTTTGGGGTTTAGTCCCAAATATATCTGGTGCTCTGGTTAAAGGTAATAGATTTGGAGCAGGGGTGGGTTCTACTTACCTTTACTACCGGTTCACAACAGGAGCACACACGCTTCTGCGCATGCGCAGATCGTCCCTGATGACGTCCGGGTGGGCGGAGCTTCCCACCGCTTTTACTACCAGTTCGCAAGAACCGGACCGAACCAGGAACAACCAATCAGTGATTTGGAAGAGAGAGTCTTGAGTTCTAATCCTGCCTTGGGTACCAAACTCAGCTATGTGTCCTTGAGCTAGTCACAGTCCCTAGGAAGACATTTTCCTGGCAAATTAACCAGTGGAATGGCTTGCCTTCAGAAGTTATGGGTGCTCCATCACTGGAGGTTTTCAAGAAATTGGACAGCCACTTGTCTTGAATGGCATAGGGCAGTGATGGCTAACCTTTTTGCCGTCGCGTGCCAAAAGCGGGGGAGCATGGGGGGGTCATGCGCATGCATGCCCATACCCATAATTCAATGCCCCCCCCACGCCCTGCCCCCTGTGCATGCGCATGCTACCTCCGCCTTTTGGCACACAACAGCAAAAAGGTTGCTGATGGGCCTGGTAGGCCCGTTTTTTGCCCTCCCCAGGCTCCAGAGGCTTTCTTGGAGCCTGGGGAGGGTGAAAACGGCCTCCCCCACCCCCCGGAGGCCGGAAACGGCCCGTTTCCCGACTTCCGGTAGGCCCGGAAGGCCCAAAATTCAGCTGGCTGGCACGCACGCACACGCTGGAGCTGAACTAGGGCAACGCTTGCATGCCCACAGATATGGCTCCGCGTGCCACCTGTGGCACACATGCCATAGGTTCACCACCACGGGCATAGGATCTCCTGTTCAAGCAAGAGGTTGGACTAGAAGACCTCCAAGGTCTCTGTCATCTCTGTTGTTCTATCTACTTCTATGAAAACGTTGCTAAGAGAATGTCAGGGAGCTGTCCATGGAGTCAGCAGGAATCAAGGACCCAGAACAGTTATCTGGAGAGTCTCAAGCTGGAGAAGAATTGTATCATACTAGCCAACCTGGTGTAAATACCTTCTCTCTGTCCCCTTAGTGGAAGACCTGGAGCGAAATGATGGTTCCGAGGAAAAGCCGTATTTCATGTCCAAGTCTCTTATGAAGATCCTGAACAAGAAAAATAAGGCGGTCAAGGACAAATAGAAAAACCTGGGGCTGGAGGAAACTCATCAATTTATGATATTGGTCCCCATCATTTCTTCATCATTTTTTTTTTCATCTACATCAGAGACAACTTAATGTACTTCCCTTCCCCTTCACACAATGTTGTGGACTTCCACAAGATGACTTGAAACTCTTCATTTTATTTTATTTTGTTGGGTTGCCATATTGCCATTTACAGAAAACAATCCACCCATATTGCTGTTTATTGTGCAGATTGTCTATTTATGAATAATTGATCTATTTAATTTAATCTCCCGTGCCATGGTCTGTTTGGAATCCGTGTTTCGATGTCCGTCTTCCCAAACCTTTTCTGCTTCAGAATAAGCCACTCCCACTTCCTTGGTTTGGGGTTCCATGATAGGTTCCTCAATTCAACCTATCATGGCTGTTTTGCACTCGTTCTGGCCAACTGTCTTTTCTGATGGGTCAAAATCAGGGCTCTTTTCATAGTCTTTGGTTGTCCATTTGTAAAACACAACCTTCTTTTTAGCTACGTTCCGGGCTAAATCAGGCAGTGGTGAACCACAACAAAACTCCTTCTTAAAACGTGTCCTGCAGAAGTACATCTTCTCCTGTTGTCACCATCCGTGTGGAATCTCTTGTGTGGACTTTTCTGAGGGAAAAGTCAACGTGCTTCCCTGGCACGTTGAGTGGATACCCTCTGGAAGAGTGTCTTGGACCAGGTGTTCCAGATGTTCTCCAGATGTTTTGAATGTGAACTTCTGAGCTGGAGTCAGGAGTCGAAATCATTTTGATTGCTCGGTCCATCCTTCTTCAGCTTTGGTGACTGTTAGCACATGGTTGGCCTTTTCGTAGGTACTTGGAGCATTTTCTAAAGGGCTGTTCCTACCCTGTCTCTCTGATTTATATTTTTATCCTTGACTATTTTTAGAGGATTAAACCCAGTGTGTTGTTGAATTCCTGTTTCTGACTCCTTCCCCAGCCAAAGACTTTTCTGAAACTGGAAAACTGGAAAACTTCCAAGGTGCCATCTTATATTTCAGATCAAATTGTTCTTTTTTCCTCTTGAGCCAATTCTCTTTCTGAATGTCTTACTGGTGGAATTGTTCAATATTGCACTGGCCAAGCACCAAATGACAAATGGTTTTCGGTATGCTGAATGTTGGCCATCTTATTTCCTAAGTGCCTTTGTGGATAAACTCCATTTCCAATATTGCTATGCCAACATTTGGCCCGAGTTTATGATTTACAAACCAGCTTAATTCACGCCAACTTCCTGTCACCTCTATTTTTTGCTTTGTTTCCTTCACTTTTATCTTCCTGCAGTCTTCTGGGTTGGTTTTCTTCTCTTCTTTCTTTCCAGGGTATCTCTTGCCATTAAAATAAAAAAAAATCATAAACACAATATTATGGCAAGATGCAAAACACTGCTCTTCGGATCAATTTATATCTTATGCAAGGGTGCTGTTGCAGGCATTTTCTGTACATAGCTTTTCCTCATGTATAAAAATGAAAAAATTGTTTTATACAAAGAATACGTGTATATTAAATATGATTTTAAATAACAAGTGATTGTGGTCTTCCTTCTGTTCGTTGAGTCTCATTTTGCTAATAAGAGTTTACCTATTCTGCCCCAGCTACGGACCCCAAAGAACGCAGCACACACAAAGTCCATTCAAACCTTAGTTTACTAAATAAACCAGTTTTTTACAACAATGGCTGTTAATTAACTGCATTAACAGCTGCCAAGAATTCAAAGAATAATACTGAAAGCTTCCTGTGGTTGGCAGAATGCCCAGAAGCAATTTGTAGGAAGCTGATAACATAAGCAAGACAAGACACGAAGGTATGTGAACGAAGTTGTTCCCTGCAAATTGCTTCAGTCGGCGTTCCTCCTTAAATAGGCTAAGGGAGTGGCCAATTAGCCCCAAGCCTTACTCTTGAGGAGACCTCCTCCTGAGGAGCCACTCCTGCCTTTTGGCAGCTCTGCGTGCCCATGCATTGAGAAGAGGCTCCTCCTCTTCATCCTCTTCACTTAAAGGAGTTTCTGGAGGTTCTGAAGGCCCTGGCTGAATCCCCGCCTCTGGCACCACATCTTCTCCAGCCTCCTCATTGTCTGACTCGAGTGCCAGCTGCACAGGCACAGCACCACACCAGCCTCCTCGCTGTCTGAATCAGCTACTAGCTGCACAGGCTGCTGACGGGCCACAATATTATCTGGTTCACTCTTTTATCAGCCCTGGGATTTTCCTAGCAAGAAGCTACAAATCAGAAAATGAGCATCCAAAGATAAGAGAGGCAGCCTTACTGCACAGGTAGCCCTCAACTTGCAACCACAACCTAGCCCAAAATTTCTGTCGCTGAGCGAGACATTTGTTAAGTGAGGTTTTCCCCCCATTTTATGACCTTTCTTGCCACAGTGGTTAAGTGAATCACTGCAGTCCTCTAGTAACATGGTTGCTAAGTGAATCTAACTCCCCCGTTGACTTTGCTTGCCCGAAGGTCACAAAAGGAGATCACATGACACTGCCTCCCCAAGGCCACTGCATCATAAATATGAGCCAGTTGACAAGCATCTGAGTTTTGATCACCTGACCATGGGGATGCGGCAACGATCGTGTGAAAAATGGTCATGAGTCACTTTTTTCAGTGCCGTCGTTACTTTAAACAGTCACTAAACTGTTATAAGTCAAGGACTATGTAGTTTCAATTTTTTTAAAAAAAAATAAACTGTTTTCTGAATTCTGGGTTAGTCGGTCATTCTGAAAGCCACAGAATTCCAGAAAATACAGCTAACCCAACAGATGGTGAAGTTTCTGATGTTGAATCTCCTCATCGTGTTTTGGTTCTTGTCTGATTTTCATTAGAATGGGCCACCCTCTAGTAAAAAAACCCAAAGGAACCACAGGAACATCAGAGGAGGCTTCATATTGACATTTTAATTTATTTCAGGCAGTGAATTTCTAAAACAGCAGCTTCTAGCTTGCAAAATCTTCTGAGGAGAGCTCTCCTCACTACAGGGAAATGCAACCCCATCCCCCATCAATGTTCATCCAGCAACATATACCTTCCCTCCCCAAGCAATGAAAATCAAAACACCACCCCATTCAATCAACATCTGCTCATTATTTCCATTCACCAAGCTCGTTCAGTACTCGTTCTTTGGCATCTCTGGTTCTTTGGATCTTGAAGGTCGGGTTCAAATGGGAGGAAGCAAGAGATGGCCTGAAAATGAGGGGGGGGGAGAAATAGCATTATTATTGCTTTCTGAGGACTCCCTGAATCGTTAAGTGTCACAGGTGGTGTGAGATTCATCATTGCTTAAAGCCTAGGAAGGAATGCTTTGAAGGGAAGAAGATGGTTTGCCAAAGAACTGGGTCGGAGCCAACGGTACTTCAGTTACCACATGACATGACTGGTTCCAGAGCAGGGTGCAGGTTAGGGTTAGGGTCGTTCCTTCCTCCCTCCCTACCCCTCCCTACTTTCCTTCCTTTCCTCCCTCCTTTCTGTCCTTTCTCCCTCCGTCCTTCATTCCTTCCCTCATCCTTCCTTCCTCCCTCTTTCCTTCCCTCCCCCTCCTCCTTCACTCCCTTCTTTCTTCCTTTCTCCCTGCCTTTTTTCCCCTGCTTTCCTTCCTTCCTGCCTTCCTTTTCTCTCTCCCTTTCCTGTGGTGGCGCAGTGGTTAGAATGCAGTATTGCAGGCTAACTCTACTGACCGCTGACTGCCAGCAGTTTGGCAGTTCAATCCTGACCGGCTCAATATTGACTCAGCTTTTCATCCTTCTGAGGTGGGTAAAATGAGGAGCCAGATTGTTGGGGACAAATATGCTGACTGTGTCTTAGAGAGGGCTGTGAAGTGGTATGTAAGTCGAAGTGTTATTGCTATTGCTATTTCCTTTCCTTCCCTTCCCCTCCTCTCTCCTTCCTCCCTCTTACAGAGTTCATCAACCAAGCCAGTGGTGGGTTTCAAATTTTTTTACTATCGGTTCTGTGGGCGTGGCTTGGTGGGCATGGTGTGGCTTGGTGGGCATAGCAGGGGAAGGATACTGTAAAATCTCCATTCCTTCCCCCCTCCTGGGGGAAGGATATTTCAAAATCTCCATTTCCTCCCAATCAGCTGGGGCTTGGGAGTCAGAGAATAGATGGAGCCAGAATTTTTACTACCGGTTCTCTGAACTACTCAAAATTTCCGCTACCGGTTCTCTAGAACTGGTCAGAACCTGCTGAAACCCACCTCTGTACCAAGCCAAACCCAAATGGAGGATGTAACTGTATGTTCTCAGCATCTCCAGTGTGGTGAAAGCTGCTCTCCTCACTCTAACTCTTTATTGAAGTCCAGTTCCCATCCACAAGTGTTTCCTTTGCCTCTTTCAAAGGTCGGCAATGGGCCGGCCCTGGTTGCCATTCCCATACTCAGAGCCTTGTTCCCGTGACTTACTTTGTCCCTCTGGAAAGTGCTTTCTTGCCGTAGCCCAGTGGGCCTGCAAACGTTGAAGGAGCCGGTCCTTCTCCTCTCCTTCTCGCAGAGCTTTCTGCCAAAAATAGAAGAGGAAGGTGAAGTTGAACCTGAGCAAATAGGAGGAGTAAATCCAGGGATATCTGGGAAGGGGCAGAGGTTCAAAGAAGTCAACATGGCGGCTGTAGCCTTGTCATCAAAGCTCCCTCCTTTTTTTTTTTTTTACGTGGGATCACGTGGCTGCCATCTTGATTATTTTTGACACCTGTGGACTTCCCTGAGTAAATCTTGCCTGCTGAAAAAGCACCACTTAGTTCCACATGGAAACCGCTTCTGAACTTTGTGCTTGGAGCGGAAAAGAATGAAACTATGATTTGGGGTTTTACCGATTAGATTGATAGATTTTTACAGAAATGGCTTGTTCATATTATTATGAAAAACCCAAAAGTTGTGATTCTTGTTAATGCCTTATTTTACTGCAACAGAGAGAGTCGGAAGTCGATGTTTTTCTTTTTTTCTTATCCTTCTTCACTTCTTTTCTCCCTCTTCCTCCTCACCATTTTCCTATTTACTTTTGTGTTTGTATTTTATCTTATCTTCTTTTAATGACCCCATAATCCCTTGCGGGGTAGAGTCTGGGCAACTGAATGGAGCTGAATGTTAACTGGCCAGATGCCCTTCTTGTCGCCAATATGGAGTCATATTCAGCAGATATATTCTCAACGTGCCCAGAGAGAGAAATATCTGCCTCTACCTAGGATCGAACTCATAGCCTCCTGATTGTGAGACGAGAGCTCCACCTCTAGGCCACCACACCACACCACTCATCTTATTTTATCTTATAACCCAATAAAAATGTTAAACTGAAAAGGCACCACTTTGGAGAAAACTCTGCTGGTGATTAATCCTGTATGAAGGGAAATTGTTACATACAGGGAGTCCTCAACTTACGACTGGTCCCTTAGCGACCATAGTACTGTCCAGACAATACTGGTAGTCCTCAACTTACAATCATTCATTTACCGACTGTTCAAAGTTACAACAGCACTGGAAAAAGTTACAACCGGTCCTCACCCTTACAACTGTGGCAGCATCCCCAAAGTCATGCGCTCAAAACTTGGGCCCTTAGTAACCACATAGTCTTGGGTCATGTGATCACCAATTGTGAGCTTCCCAACAAGTCAAATCAATGGGAAAGGCCAAATTCACTTAGTTAAGTGAATTTGCTGTGATTTGCTTAACAACCCTGGGGGGAGGGGGAAGGTTGTACAATTGAGAGTGGGTCACTTAACAACTACCTTGTTCGGCAGTAGACGTTGTGGTCACAATTGTGGTTGTTCAGTTGAGGACTACCTGTAATTTGGATAAACACTGAGTGTTTCTGACCCCAAATCTGAGAACCTTCTTCCCGTCATTCAATTGTCTCCCAAATCTAGTGCAAATGCCTTAATAACTTTGATCACCTCCAGCGCATGTGCCTTTAGGTTCTCCATCTCTCGGAGTCCAGCCAATTTTGTGCAACGTTCCTCTAGGAGAACAGCTCCTTGGCTTAGTTTGGCTTCAGCTTGGGCCAGCTGCCTGCGGAGTTGTGCAGTATCCTGGGCTCGTTCTTTGGCATCCTGAGATTGTTGACGTAGCTGCTCCTAAATAGGAGTAGAAGCCGTTTACTTCCACAGAGAAGAAGTACAATCAAAAAACATTTTAAGTTGCACTGGCCGATAGTTGCAGTGACTGTACATGTACAGGTAGTCCTCGACTTACGACTACAATTGAGCCCAAAATTTGTTGTTAAGTGAGAAATTTGTTAAGTGGGTTTTACCCTACTTTACGACTTTTGCAGTCATAAAGTATTTATGAATGCAGTTATTAAATTAGTAACATGGTTGTAAAGTGAATCGGGCTACCCCATTGACTTTGCTTGTCAGAAGGTCACAAAAGGTAATCCCATGACCCCAGGACACTGCAACCGTCATAAATAGGAACCAGTTGCCAACCATCCAAATTTTGATTAGATGATCAAAATGCAATGGTCATAAGTGTGAAAAATGGCCGTAAATCAACTTTTTTCAGCGGTGTTGTAACTTCCAACAGTCACTAAATGAGCTGTTGTAAGTCGAGGACTATCTGTACTGCAGTTTTACACATAAAGTAGATCACGGGTGTTAAACTCGATCGTGTCATGGGCCAGATCATGATGTATCACGACGTTTTTTGCCTTTGCAGAGCTGGGATGGGCGTGGCCTTCCTGTGATGTATCCAGCCCGCCGGCCGCCAGTTTGACAGGCCTAAAATAGATTTAGCTCATCTGGTTTTAGCTCTCCTAGTTGTTTTACCCTATGAGGAATCAATCTTGCAAGTCAGAATGTACACTCCTCTTCTCCCCACCCTCCACCTTCTTTACATCTTGAGAAACTAGGGAGAGTCCCTTCCACGGGTGGGCTGCTGAGGGTTTGCAGGGGTTCGGGAGAACCTCTAGCTAAGATTCTTTGCAGTTTGGAGAACCCCCAAATCCCACCCCTGGCTGGCCCCGCCCATCCTGCCCCTCCCCTCCCAGAAGTCCCCATGCAGCCTGTTTTGGACACAGGTACGAGCAGGGCACGCGTGGAGGCTCAGGGAAGGCGAAAAACGGGCCTACTGGAATGGGCCTCCAGAGCCTGGAAAGACCATTTTTGCCTTCCCGGAGGCTCAAAGAAAGCCTCCGGAGCCCAGGGAGGGCAAAAATGTCCCCCCCCATGGTGCAGGAGGATGACTAGGCCACGCCCACCATGGCCACGCCCACCCAGCAACCAGGCAGCAAACCCCTTGCTAAAATTTTTGAAGCCCAACCCTGGTCCCTTCTAAGCCTCTTGCCCCACCCTCTATCCAGCTGTGGGCTATGCTGTCTCTTCTCTGACAATTCCATTGGCAGAGTCTCTTTGCCAAGCCCCCCCCCCCCCCCGAAGGTTTTTCCCACATGCCATCACAAGATCGAAGACAAGATTGAAGAGAAGGACCAATCTTCTTTAAGGTTCCCGAATCACGGGATGCCCCCCGTCGTACCTATTATTTACCTGGAGTTTGTGTTCTCGGGCACTGGCTGCATCTTCTACCACCTGCAGCTGCCTCTGCCACTCGGCCTGGAGCCGGGCCTGTTCAGCCAAGGACTGGGCCAGCAAATCCTCCTTCTCCTGGATCTGCTGGAGCAACGCTGGAGCCAAGTCGGAGCTGCTGAGGGAATTTGCAAGAGCCTAGAGCCGAGATAGAGAGGCGGAAGAAGAATAGAATAACAGAGTTGGAGGGGACTTTGGAGGTCTTCTAGTCCAACCTGCTGCTCAAGCAAGAAACCCTATACCAGTGATGGATAACCTTTTTGCCACTGCGTGCCAGGAAAGGGGGGGCAGGGGAGGTTCACGTGCGCGTGTGCCCACACCCATAATTCTATGCACCCCACCCCGCGCATGACCCCCCCCCCGCTCCTGGCATGTGATAGCCCAATCGGCCGGGTTTTTCTTCCTCACCTGGCTCCAGATCCACTCTATGCATCTGAGGAGGGTGAAAACAGCCTTCCCCACCCCCTCGGAGGCTCTCCAGAAGCCTGAAATGGCCTGTTTCCCAACTTTCAGTGGTAGAGAGGCTCTGGAGATTGGGGACAGCAAAAAAGTCACTTCCTGTACAATTGGAAGTTGGGAAATGGGCCGTTTCAGGCCTCCGGAGGGCCTCCGAGGGGGTGAGGAAGGCTGTTTTCACCCTCCTCAGATGCATAGAGAGGATCTGGAGCCAGGTGAGAAAGAAAAACGGGCCTTCCCCACCCACCAGACCCTGCGGAGGCAGGAAACAGCCTGTTTCACTACTTCTGGTGGGCCCAGAAGACCTGAAAATCAGTTGGTTGGTGTGCGCATGCGTGCCGGAGCTGAGCTGGTGTGCCAGGCGACATGGCTCCGCGTGCCACCTGTGGCACACGTGCCATAGGTTCACCATCACGGCCCTATACCATTTCAGACAAATGGTTGTTCAATATCTTCTTAAAAACTTCCAGTGTTGGAGCATTCACAACTTCTGGAGGCAAATTGTTCCACTGATTAATTGTTCTAACTGTCAGGAAATTTCTCCTTAGTTCTAAGTTGCTTCTCTCCTTAATTAGTTTCCACCCATTGTTTCTTGTCCTGCCCTCAGGTGCTTTGGAGAATAGCTTGACTCCCTCTTCTTTGTGGCAGCCCCTGAGATATTGGAAGACTGCTATCATGTCTCCCCTGGTCCTTCTTTTCATTAAACTAGACATACTCAGTTCCTGCAACCGTTCTTCAAATGTTTCAGCCTCAAGTCCTCTAATCATCTTTGTTGCTCTTCTCTGTACTTTTTCCAGAGTCTCCACATCTTTTTTATATCGTGGTGACCAAAAGTCACCCAATCTGGAAAGGGCCATCTTCTACGGTAAAAATGTTTGAAGGTGCAGGTAGGGTAGTGGGGGAAGGTGCTGGATTAGAAGCAGAGAGGCCCAGGACGTAATCATCTCTCAGCCATTTGGTTTCCCTGGAGTACTCTGAGCCAGCCCCTCTCTTTCAGCCCAACAACCATTGTGGAGCAGAAGGGAAGATTCTGGGCCAGGAGAAGAGAGACCCAGGTTCTAATCATCTTTCAACCACGAAAGCTGTATGGAACCCACTTTCCACCCAACCTACCTCAGAAGATTATGATTGTGTAGAAAAATAAGAGGAAAAGCACCATTAGGGTGCCTCAAGGTCCTGAATGAAAGGCGGGAGACAAAAACAGGTAGTCCTCGACTTACGACCACAATCGAGCCCAACGTTTCCGTTACTAAGTGAGACAGTTGTTAAAAGAGACTTCTGCCCCATTTTACGACCTTTCTTACCACAGTTGTTAAGTAAATCTCTACAGTTGTTAAGTTAGTAACATGGTTGTTAAGTGAATCTGGCTTCCCCATTGACTTTGCAGGTCAGAAGGTCGCAAAAAGTGATCACATGATCCCCGGGACATTGCGACCGTCATAAATAGGAGTCAGTTGCCAAGTGTCTGAATTTTGATCACGTGACCACGGGGATGCTGCAATGACAGTCATAACTTGCTTTTTCCAATGCCGTTGTTAACTTCGAACGGTCACTAAATGAACGGTTGTAAGTCGAGGACTACCTGGACAACGTATCGATAACTAAAATCTGAATTTGGTAGAGGAAGAGCTACCTCCACATCCTTGGTGCTACTGGTCAAAGCTTCCTGGAGGGCTTTAATTAAGGTTTCCTTCTCCTTCAAAGTGAAGACCAAGGTTTGGCCCTGCAGTTGCCAGAACTCCTGAGTTGAGGTACAGAGAGACTCCAGGCGATGGATTTCCCGCTCCTTCTGGTTCAAAAGCTCCCTCAGAGCCTGAGGCATTGGGGGAAGGGAAGGAGAAGAAGGGCCAGAGAAAGTAAAAAGCTTCCAGACAACCCAACAACTGCAAATTCTCGTCTGTCCCAAGTCTCCCTCTCGATATTCATTAGAGATTTTACACCAAGGATGTTGTGGCCCATCAGTGGCCTGTGCAGCTAGTAGCTCATTCTGACAACGGGGAGGCTGGTGTGGTGCTGTGCCAGCAGCCTGTGCAGCTGGCACTTGAGTCGGACAACGAGGAGGCTGGAGAAGATGTGGTGCCAGAGGCAGGGATTCAGCCAGGGCCTTCAGAATCTCCCATAAGTGAAGAGGAAGAAGAGGAGGAGCCTCTTCTCGATGCACGGGCGCACAGAGCTGGCAAAAGGCAGGAGTGGCTCCTCAGGAGGAGGTCTCCTCGAGAGTAAGGCTTGGGGCTAATTGGCCACTCCTTTAGCCTATTTAAGGAAGGATGACGACTGAGGCAATTTGCAGGGAACAACTTCGTTCACTCTCCTTCGCGTCTTGATCTTAGTTGTCTGCAAATTGCTTCTGGGCTTTCTGCCAACCATAGTAAGATTACGATTATTTATTCTTTGGATTCTTGTAGGCTGTTAAGAAAGTTAATTAACAGCCTTTGTTTGAAAAAAAACTGATTTAATTTAGTAAACTAAGGTTTGTACAGACTTTGTGTGTGCTGCGTTCTTTGGGGTCCGTAGCTGGGGCAGAACAAAGGGTCATTCCTCCAACCTCTGGAAAAATCGACATGATGGCTAGTCCTTGATTTATGACTCTAATGGACTCTGCCCATGATGGTCTTAAGTCATGAGAGTCGCAAAGCAGGTCACCGACGTGACTGACCCAATTTTATATAAACTTTTTTTGCAGTGGTCATTAAGCAAACAGCATGGAGTGGTGCAGTGGCCTAGAGGTGGAGCTCTCGCCTCATGATCAGGAGGTTGTGAGTTCGATCCTAGATAGCGGCAGATATTTCTCTCTCAGGGCACAATGAGTAATTACTGTATTTTTCGGAGTATAAGACACACCGCAGTATAAGTCGCACCTTAGTTTTTGGGGAGGAAAATAAGAAAAAACCTGATTGCCTGGTGGATCGGCCTCCCGGAATACCCCCAATCAGCTGTCCCCAGAGGTGAATTTTAGCAACAGGTTCCTTGGTTGTGAGCTCTCTGCCTTGCTTTTTTCTGCCTCTGAAACATCGGAAACTCTGTTTCAGAAAAAACTTTTTTTCCTGCCTATAAAAGCCTCCGAAACAGAGCTTCAGAAAAAAAGCCTCTGAAGCTCTGTTTGGGGGCTTTTTTTTCTGAAGCTCTGTTTGGGGGCTTCTTTTCTGAAGCTTCGTTTCTGATGTTTTTTTCAGCCTCTGAAACCTCTGCTTGAGAAGCTGGGCGGGGCTACATTCAGAGTATAAGACGCATCCAGATTTTCACCCTTTTTTGGGGGAGGGAAAGGTGCGTCTTATATTCCGAAAAATACGGTATATGCTGCAAACTCTGCATTGGCAACAGGAAAGGCATCCGGCCAGTAAACACTCTGCTCCATTCAGTTGCCCCAACTCCACCCCGATGTAAGGGATTGTGGGGTCATTAAAAGACAAAAAAAATTAAGCGAACGGCATGGTCGTTAAGCAACCATTGTAAAGTGAGTGCCGTGGCCATAAAATGAGCCCCTTGTTTCCTGTGAGCTGATTCTGCTGAAAACTAGAATCAAATGCTAGTTTTCAACAAAACCATCATAAATATGATCATGGGAACAGATGGTTGTTGTGAATGGCTGGAAAGCTGGGCCAGTTGCTAAGCACCATGACCATGGGGAAGTGGGCCAGACATTGGAACTGGGTTGTAAGTACTTCTGAGGAGGTTATAACTTTAATGGTCACTAAGCAACTGCTGTAAATTGAGGACTACCTCGGTTCATACAGCAAGAATGCATACTTAAAAAAAAAAAGAAAAGAAAATAGAATGTATGTTATTAAAAACATATAAATGTATAAATAACATGTAAACAAATAAACAAGATGTGATACAATATATCTGGCATGAAACAATCAGTCAATGCTTCTCTATGGTCCTAGAGGCAAGAAACTTTGAAAGAAGAAAAATGCAATATTGTTAAATACTATTTGAAGTTATACTAGACTTCCATGTCGGAAGCACCAAAGCGTTTCCATGGTGAAAGGATCAACTGGTGACATCACCATTGCCTGAGGGATGCCCAACTGGGGGCTCCTTTTGCATCCCTGTTAGGTTTTCCACCAAAGTGGTACCCATCTATCTACTCGCAGTCGTCCACTTTCAAGCTGCTGGGTCGACAGGAGCTGGAGTGAGTGATGAGAGCTCACTCCACCACATGGCAGCAACCGGGTCTCAAACCCGAGCCTGACAATTGTCAGCCCAGGAACCTACCCACGTGAGCCATCATGATTCTAATGTTTGAAGTTGTCACATTCTTTTCCAAAACTTCACACATCCAGAAACATGAGAAAAACTACTAAGGAAGCCAGGTCTATAACGACTTCTGCCATCACGCTGCACCAAGTCAAACAATCTTCCACCACATTGTCTGCATTACCGGATCCCTCCCCAGATCTGCCCATTCATACATGCATGGTCTCCTCTTCCGTGCGGAGGCTGGTGTTGAGTTGTGCCAAGTCAGCATCTTTATCTTTCAATGCTTCCTGAAGGTGTCTTAACTGACGATGAACGGACTCCAGGGCCAAGAAATGGTTGGATTGAGTCTTCTGTGGTGGTCAAAGCAAAAAAAGAGAATTAGGAGTTAGGATGGATGGATGGATGGATGGATAGATAGATAGATAGATAGATAGATAGATAGATAGATAGATAGATAGATGATAGACGATAGACAGATGATAGATAGATTAGATATAGAGATTAGATATAGCTACAAATATATAGATGTAGATAGATATAAAATAGATTAGATAGATAGATGGATGGATGATATAGATTAGACATACAGATTAGATAGCTATAGCTACAAATATATAGATGTAGTTAGATATAAAATAGATTAGATAGATAAGATAGAGATAGAGATAGAGATAGATAGATGATAGAGATACAGAGTGAAAGAGGATAGATATATGATATAGATAGATTAGATATAGAGATTAGATAGTATAGCTACAAATATATAGATGTAGATAGATATAAAATAGATTAGATAGATAGATAAGATAGAGATAGATAGATGATAGAGATACAGAGTGAGAGAGGATAGATAGATAGATAGATAGATAGATAGATAGATAGATAGATAGATAGATAGATGATAGAGATATAGAGATTAGATATAGAGGCTATAGCTACAAATATATAGATGTAGATAGATATAAAATAAATTAGATAGATAGATAGATTAGATAGATAGATAGATAGATGATAGACACGATGATAGACAGATTAGATATAGAGATTAGATATAGCTACAAATATATAGATGTAGATAGATATAAAATAGATTAGATAGATAGATAGATAGATGGATGGATGGATGGATGGATGGATGATATAGATTAGATATAGAGATTAGATAGCTATAGCTACAAATATATAGATGTAGTTAGATATAAAATAGATTAGATAGATAGATAAGATAGAGATAGATGATAGAGATACAGAGTGAGAGAGGATAGATAGCTAGATAGATAGCTAGATAGAGATATAGAGATTAGATATAGAGGCTATAGCTACAAATATATAGATGTAGATAGATATAAAATAGATTAGATAGATAGATAGATAGATAGATAGATAGATAGATAGATAGATGATATAGATTAGACATACAGATTAGATAGCTATAGCTACAAATATATAGATGTAGTTAGATATAAAATAGATTAGATAGATAGTTAAGATAGAGATAGATGATAGAGATACAGAGTGAGAGAGGATAGATAGATAGATAGATAGATAGATAGATAGATAGATAGATAGATAGATAGATAGATAGATAGATGAGAGAGAGAGAGAGATGATAGAGTATTTTATTGGCAATCTGTGCTTTTCTTGTCTTCCTTTAGGTTGAACGCAGGATCTATTATCCCAAATATTCTCTAATATTTCTGATTCCCAATGCTTCAACAACTGTAGAAATTCTGTACAGGTAGTCCTCAACTTACAACCATTCCTTTATTGACCATTCAAAGTTACAAGGGCACTGAAAAAAGTGACTTATGGCCGTTTTTCACACTTACAACTATTGCAGCATCCCCACGGTCACATGATCCAAATTTGGAAGCTTGGCAACTGGTTCATCTTTATGACGGTTGCAGTGTCCCAGGGTCATGTGATCCCCTTTTGCGACCTTCCGATAAGCAAAGTCAGTGGGGGAAGCCAGATTCATGTAACAACCGTGTTTCTACTTATAAATGCAGTGATTCACTTAACCCCTGTAACAAGGAAGGTCATAAAATGGGGAAAAAACTCACTGAACAATTGTCTTGCTTAGCAACTGATATTTTGATCTCAATTGTGGTCATAAGTCGAGGACTACCTGTAACAAAACATTCCTCATAAATAAATAGGCCTAGTTACAATAATTTATAACGGTAATTTATAACATAACTTTCAGAAGTTGTGGTTGCACCATCACTGGAGGTTCTTAAGAAGCGATTCGACAGCCATTTGTCCAGAATGGTATAGGGCAATGATGACTAACCTTTTTGCCGTTGCGTGCCAAAAACAGGGGGAGCGCGGGGAGGTTGCCCATGTGTGTGCCCACACCCATAATTCTATGCGCCCCGACCCTGCGCATGTGTGCACGTGCCCCCCCCCCCCCGCTTTTAGCATATGATGCCCCGGTGGGCCCGGTAGGCCCGTTTTTCACCCTCCTCAGACTCCAGAGGCTTTCTAGGAGCCTGGGGAGGGCAAAAACGGCCTTCCCCACTCCCCCGGAGGCCCTCCGGAGGCCAGAAACAGCCCATGTCCCAACTTCTGGTGGGATCGAAAGGCCCAAAAATCAGCTGGCCAGCGCACACATGTGTGCTGGAGCTGAGCTACGGCAACGCTCACGTGCCCACTGATATGGCTCCGTGTGCCACCTGTCGCACCCGTGCCATAGGTTCCCCATCACAGGTATAGGGTCTCCTGCTTGAGCAGGGGGTTGGACTAGAAAACCTCCAAGGTCCCTTCCAACAACTGTTATTCTGTTCTATTAAAATTTCAAGGCAGGCCTATGCAAGGCGGCCATCTCAGTGTTCAGGGATCAGAAGGGAAAACAGATTTCAGGCCTGAGCAACCATTTTACATCTTCTTATGTCAGGGATCAAGGACTTTGGGTTCAAAGATTAACTTGGCCTATAATGATAGCTTATCATGCTCACAGAATTTCAAACAAGGCCTCTTTTTCTGTCACGGCAGGAAGAGTGACACTCCAGCTGAACTGCCTCAAATGTTGCTGTCCAGCCATTATACCTTCTTCTTCCTTCTGAGAGCCAGCTTCTTACCATCTTTCTCCATCTAAGTCTGCTTGGAAAATATTAAATTTATAGCATTTTGGGGTTATCTCAAAAACTAGCAGGGTTCCCTACATTAGATAACCTCTGTGTCACTCTTGGCTCTGCTATCCAGTACTGACTCTTCGAATTGGAGAAGCTTCTGCATGTAACTTGGGATTTCAACATCAGATTCTTGTGCTTTGCTATTGTTGTGACCTAGGCTTACTTAGTCATTAAAGACACAATTAGTCCCAAACAAACCTATTTTATTGTAACAGCTGAGAATTACGTTCATTCCCAGCTGAGTCCCAATTAGTTGCAAAACAAGTTCTTCGGAAGAAGTCCTTCGGGATAATCACCAACCTTTATCTTCTTTGACACCCTGCCAAAGGTCTTACTTGGCAAAGCCCCATGAAGTTCAGAAACAAACAAGAGATGCCGACTGGAAACAGAGTTAGCAATGTTGCTTTCCTGCAAAAGGCCCAAGTGCCTTTGTTTCTCTTTTAAGCCTTATGGGTGGGGCCAATCATCTCCTGGCCTTACTCCCGAGTCGTCCCTTTTGCTTTAGCTGCTCTTGCCTTCTGGCAGCTCTGCGCATGCGTGCACTAGGAATAGGCTCCTCCTGTTCCTCTGCCTTTCCACTGTCCGACTCTGGGGAGTCTGGAGTCCGCACATCCAGATGGCCCTGGCTCCATCTCTGCCTTCGACGCAGAGCCCTTGTCCAAACCTTCCCCAGACTCCAGGACTGGCCCATGTTCCTTCCAGCCTCCTCACTGTCCGACTCCGCTGCCAGCTCCGTAGGCTGCTGGTGGACCACAACAACTATCAAGCTTCTAATCTAAAGAGGTTTTGGGGCTAATCCGAACTCCCAGATGTTCTTTAACTACAATTCCCAGAATCTCTCTCCTTGGCTTTGCTGGTTCAGCTGTTGGGAGTTGTAGTTCAGCTATATAGGGAGAACCACAGGTCGTCCATCTAGCCAACAAGGAACACTTAGCTCCCAACTTCTGATCCTGAAGAACCCAGAACTTCAGTTGCTCTCAAACAGGATGAGACATTTCTGTTTCCTCTTTATGGTTTACCTCTAATGCTTGATCTCTATCTTTTAGACGCAGGGCCATCTGCTTGATCAGGGTTTCCAACTTGGGGGCGTTCACCCCAGGCGATCCGAGGGACAGCAAGATGACCAGACAGTCCTGGAGAAGAAAATTAAGACAAAAGAATTAAAACAAAAGAATCAGAGAGTTTCTTTTCTGAAAGGACCAAATTCTTCCTTACTTCCTTTCCTTCCTCACTTTCATCTGGTGGTGTTGCGCCAGCTGGCACCCGAGTCAGACAATGAGGAGGCTGGAGAAGATGTGGTGCCAGAGGCAGGGATTCAGCCAGGGCCTTCAGAACCTCCAGAAGCTCCTTTAAGTGAAGAGGACGAAGAGGAGGAGCCTATTCTCAATACATGGGCACACAGAGCTGCCAAAAGGCAGGAGTGGCTCCTCAGGAGGAGGTCTCCTCGAGAGTAAGGCTTGGGACTAATTGGCCACTCCCTTAGCCTATTTAAGGAGGAACGCTGACTGAAGCAAGTTGTAGGGAACAACTTTAGTTCACTCTACTTCGCGTCAGGATTCTCTGCACATGGCTTCTGGGCTTTCTGCCAACCTTCGTAAGACTGTGATTACTTTATCTTTGGTTTCTTGTAGGCTGTTAAGAAAGTTTATTAACAGCCTTTGTTTTGAAAAAGACTGAGTTATTTTAGTAAATTAAGTTTTGTACAAACTTTGTGTGTGCTGCCTTCTTTGGGATCCATAGCTGGGGCAGAACACACAGCCAATGGTGGGTTGCTCCCGGTTCTGTCCGGTTCTATAGAACTGGTAGTAAAACTGGCAGGAAGCTCCGCCCACCCAGCACATCATCATTGGTGATCTGCACATGTGCAGAAGAGCACATGATCCTGCTGCGAACTGGTAATAAAGATAAGTGGAACCCAATCCTGGCCACAGTCTATTCACAACTGGGCCATGTGAGTATATGCACGCACGCACAGCCTCACTTGCACAATCATCACAGGGGCTCATGGCCCCACTTGCACCTGACCCTCCCACAAAACTATCCCCTTTCCCTCCTTCTCCCCCACCTCTGCTCCGGGCCGCCAACCTGGAAATGTTGGGGAACTCTGGAATATCGGTAATCCTCAATTTACCACCAGTCATTTAGTGACTATTAAAAGTTCCAACAGATCTACCTGAGGTATTTATGACCTGGATTTGAAATTCTGACAGTCTCCCACTCCCATGTGCCATGTGACAGCACATCGGATGCTCAGCAATTCGGCTGCAATTATCGCCATTTGACGTGTCCCTTTGTTATTATGTGACCATGTATTGATAATGATGTGACCATGTATTAATGATGGTTTTGTCAAAAACTGGCATTTTCTTCCAGTTTTTGACAAAATTGTAAGAGCCTTGGTAGTACAGTGGTCTAATGCATCCTGTTATTAAGACCAGCTGCCTGCAATTACTGCAGGTTCGAATCTCGCCAGGCTCAAGGTTGACTCAGCCTTCCATCCTTTCTAAGGTAAGTAAATTGAGGACCCAGTTGTGGGGGCAATAAGCTGACTTTGTATAAATATACAAAAGGATGAAGGCTATTGCTTAGCGCATTGTAAGCCGCCCTGGGTCTCCGGAGAAGGGCGGCATATAAATCAAATAAACATTTTTTTAAAAAAATCGTGCTCAGAGCAAAGCATTGGTTTGCTTAACAGCTGGAGCAGCTGGAACTGTTCCAAATGTTTTATTTTCAAGGCAGAAATAGGAAATACCTGAACCAATGGGAATCTGGCTAAAAACAGCCCTCTTACTTTAGTTCCTTCACCTTCCCTTATGAAAGGGATGTCAAGTTGGCATCGTCATGGCGGCGTCACATGATGTATCGCAATTTTTTCCCCCTTTGCTAAACTGGGCGTGGGAGTGGCCAGCATGTGACGCATCTGGCCCGAGGGCCGCGAGTTTGAGATTACCAAACTGGGTGAGGGATACCTTATGATATCCCTCACCCACTTCCAGGAAACGAGACAGGTGAGGCAATCATTGGATCACCTGGAAGACCAGTAGTGTCTCTCTTGCTCGGCTCACCTGTAACACCTCCTCCTTGCTTTGCAGACACCTGGTCAGTTGATGGATCAGCTGCTCCTGGTGATTCATGGCCTCCTCAAGTGGAAAACCAGCTTCCTGTGGTCACAGAGAGTGGGGTGGGGAAAAAAATAAAAGGAAAATATTACAGCCTTGTGAGGTAGGCCAGATAAGAAGCATAGCCAGAATTATTAGCTCTGTCACTAAAGGTAAATGTAAAGGTTCCCCTCGCACACATGTGCTAGTCGTTCCCGACTCTAGGGGGCGGTGCTCATCTCCGTTTCAAAGCCGAAGAGCCAGCGCTGTCCGAAGACGTCTCCGTGGTCATGTGACCGTCATGACTAAACGCCAAAGGCGCACAGAACACTGTTACCTTCCCACCAAAGGTGGTCCCTATTTTTTCTACTTGCATTTTTTACATGCTTGCGAACTGCTAGGTTGGCAGAAGCTGGGACAAGTAACGGGAGCTCACCCCGTTACGCGGCACTAGGGATTCGAGCCGTTAAACTGCCAACCTTTCGATTGACAAGCTTAGAGTCTTAGCTACTGAGCCACCATGTCCCTCTGTCTCTAGTGCAAGGTTATAGTAACAGAACCAATCACGCTTGGCCAATAAAATTCAATTCAATTCAATTCAATTCAATTCAATTCAATTCAATTCAATTCAATTCAATTCAATTCAATTCTATTCTATTCTATTCTATTCTATTCTATTCTCCTGCCCGTCTAGCAGCCCTGAAGCATGCAAATGCAAGTAGATTAATAGGTACCACTTCGGTGGGAAGACAACAGCGTTCTGTGAGCCTTTGGCATGCAGCCAAGCTGGCCACATGACCACAGAAATCGACTTCAGACAACACTAGCTCCCTCAGCCAAGAAACGGGGATGAGCACCGTGCCTTAGAGTTGGACACGACTGCTTGGGAGGAACTGCTTAATAAAAGAGACAAGGAAGACTTCAAGTTTCTACCTGGTTGGATGCCTCTCCTTGTTTCTCCTGAAAGCTCTTCAGCTGTCCCTGGGCTGTTTCAAGAAGTTCCTTCAAGTTATCAAAAGATCTTTGGAGGTCCTGGTGCAGAGACCGCTGAACCTGGAGCTTTGGGAAAGACAGAAACAGAGTTGGAAGGGACCTTAGAAGTCTTCTAGTCAAACTCCCTACACAAGCAGGAGATTTCTATATCAGGGCTGTCAAACTAGCAGGCCGTGGGCCGGGATGCGTCACGTGCTAGCCACGCCCACGGCCGGTTTAGTGAAGAGGGGAAAAGTTGATACGTCACATGATAAAGCTGTGATGACGCAAGTTTGACACCCCTGCCCAGGGGTGAAATCCAGCAGGTTCTGACAGGTTCTGGAGAACCGGTAGCGGAAACTTTGAGTAGTTCGGAGAACCGGCAAATACCACCTCTGGCTGGCCCGAGTGGGGTGGGAATGGGGATTTTGCAATATCCTTCCCCCAGGAGTGGGGAGGTAATGGGGATTTTGCAGTATCCTTCCCCTGGAGTGGGGACGGAATGGAGATTTTGCAGTATCCTTCCCCTGCCATGCCCACCAAGCCATGCCCACCAAGCCACATGTCAGCACTCCAAACTACATTCGTTCCAGTGCTGACATAAGGAGAAAAGGGGGCAGCTGGCAAGAGGACACTTGACTTTTCACCTACTTATTTTCCCTGAAGATAATATCCCCTAGGAGATGGAATGGGAGGGAGGACATTCCTGGGAGCTGAAGTAGTAGATATGGGGAGAATGAGTTGGAAGATGGCCAATGAGACACAGAGAATTGGGGAACGGAAAGGGAAGGTTTGGGGTCAGGAAGTCAGTGTTGGCTATGACATAATCGGGGACAGATTGTCGTGCTAAATAAATGAAAGATTTCATCAAAGACTATTTGTTTGGAAATGCAATTTATCTGAGACGACATTGAAACCTGACACCTCACCATGCCCACCAAGCCACGCCCACAGAACCGGTAGTAAAAAAAATTGAATTTCACCACTGCCCCTGCTCTATACCATTTCAAAGAAATGGCTGCCCAATCTCTTCTTAAAAGCCTCCAGTGATGGAGCACCTATAACTTCTGGATGGAAGTTATGATTAATTGTTCTAACTGTCAGGAAATTTCTCCTTAGTTCTAGGTTGGTTCTCTCCTTGATTAATTTCCATCCGTTGCTTCTTGCCCTGCCCTCAGGTGCTTTGGAGAATAGCTTGACTCCCTCTTCTTTATGGTAACCTTTGAGATATGCTATCATGTCACTCCTAGTCCTTCTTTTCATTAAACTACACATTAGACGAGACATTCATTCACAAATCCCCCTTACAATGGGATTGGAGAACATCTGAGATTGCCTGGAGTCCTGATTTCCCACCTCTCCTGGTTTCTGGCTCAGAGCTCAAGATAGGGCTGAATTTCTAAGCCATGTTTCCCAACTTTGGCAATGTCAAGGTATGTGAACTTCAGCTCCCAGAATTCCCCAGCCAGCCATGTTTTCTATTGCTTCTATTACCCAGCCCAGTCTTTGGGTAACAGAGGCCATCTTCAATTTATGCATCACTTACTTGGAGTTGGGGTTTTCTGGAACGCTGACAAAGGGTCCTTTCTGAGTTAATTCCATTCCCACCTCCTTCTTCACCCTTGAGTGGTCAAGCAACAGGTGTCCGTGTGACTTCCTTTAGAGCAGTGTTTCTCAATATTGGCATCTTTAAGATGTGTGGACTTCAACTCCCAGAATTCCCCAAATTCACCTCTTTTTCTGCTAATGGTGCCCTTGAGATAGGGCACGGATACACCTAGGCTCCATCTAGGGGCAAAATCCAAGATGGCGGACACACCCTGAGCAATTGTAGCCCCACCCCCTTTTTATTGGGAATTGTAGCTGCCACACGGATGCCAGAAAAGAGCAGGGCTTTGCTTGCATGGATGCATCTGCCATCTTGACTTTTTTGACCTCCCATGTGGACACCCCTGCAGATCAAAGACCCCAATATCTACAGCGATGATAAGATGTGGAGAAAGGAAGGTCACCTCTCAATCTGACACCAAGAAGGCTTATGAAAGCCAAGTGCATCTTCTACCACGGTTGAAGCTGACCCAGAATCCTGCCTCGTCTCATCCTTTCTCCAAAAAAGGAAGACTGAAGGTTGAGTGAAAACTTCACAGCTGAGGCCATCTCCTGGGTTCAGCCCTAATGTCATTTGTTTCATTGTGGCATACATGAACCCCATCGCTGTGTCTCAGACAACCCTAGCTTAGCAGGATGTCTGAACCCAACCATTGTTTTATACAACAAATGGTGGTTAGAACCAACCACAACCTGGGATTACAGGTAGTCCTCAACTTACAACAATTTGTTGAGTGACTGTTCAAGTTACAACGGCACCCAAAAAAAAGCGACTTATGACCGTTTTTCATATTGATGACCGCTGCAGCGTCCCCACAGTCGCGTGATCAAAATCCAGACGCTTGGCAACTGACATGTACTTATGACGGTTGCAGTGTCCCGAGGTCACGTGATCCCCTTCTGCGACCTTCTGACAAGCATTGTCGGTGGGGAAGCCAGATTCACCGAACAACCATGCTAATTTAACAGCTGCAGTGATTCACTTAACAACGGTGGCAAGAAAGGACATAAAATGGGACAAAACTCACTTAACAACTGTCTCGCTTTGCAACAGAAATGTTGAGCTCAATTTGCGGTCATATATTGAGGACAGGGTGGATAAAAATCAATGATTTTTTTTAAAAAATAAAAAAAATGGATTTTTTTGATTTAAATCGGATTTTTTTATTCAAATCAGATTTTTTTGATTTTTATTGAATTTATTTTAATAAAAAACTTTTGGGGTAAAAATCTATCGTAAGATAGTTTTCTATTTAAGATACATAAATAATTTAGTTTATTCAGCATGAAATGGAGCTTAGTTATGTAGCACAAGGCTGTATATTCTGCAACACTGGGACTATCGGTGAGTCAACAGCGGGTCAAAGGAGTAGCAGAGATGACAGTTGCTCTTTAAAAATTATGATTTAAATCGAGTTGATTTAAATCAAGTCTTTTTACTAGTGATTTAAATCAAATCCACCCTGATTGAGGACTACCTCTATGCCTGAACTCAGCTGACCCTACCTTACTTTTTCGTGCTGCTTACCTTTGGCTCCAGAGGCAGAAACTCATCCATCAGGTCCTCATAGGATTCTTCTCCCACGGGGCTCTCTCTCCGGGGAGTGGCCCCCCGCCAGTTGCCCACCAAGATGGGGATCTTACTGCCCGATGGGACCTTCAGCCGCTTCCTTCTAATGTCCTTCAGATTTTTCAGCGCTTCCGAGGCTAGTTCCGATTCTGGCGAAGTATCCAACGATAGCATGGAACACGACTCGACGTCCCCCAAACTATGGCACCGCAGAGAGGCCTGGGAGTCTGTGCAGCATACGGTGGGCATGCTTTGCGACTTGTCCCGGCAGAGGGGGGAGATAGGGGACCACGTTCCCAGCCGCCTCGGTGTCCGGCACACCCACTCATAATTGTTGTCGTCCACCCTCAGCCCATGGCAGCTGTGACATTGGCGGTTCCGACCCGGGGTGCCTGGCTGGCTGCTGTCGGGGGCGTCAGCCCAGCACTCATATTCGGAGAGGGCCATATCATCCTGCAGGAGGCGCTGGTATTGCACTTGGGGCAAATCCGCTATGCTGGCTGAGATCTCTTGGCCCGTATAGGACACGGAGGCCCCGTTATCTGGAAACCGCCGCGTGTAAATATGGCGCAGCGAGCGGGCCAACTGGTCTTTCTCCGAAAGCAGGCGCTGGAGGCGCTCAATGGAGAGAGCTTGAACCCGGGCGATGACAGTGTCGAAATGGTACACCCGCCCCAAGACCTGGGCACATTTCCCACACAGGAATTCTCCGCGCCCATCTCCACGCTGCGGAAGCTCTTGGTCGAGGACGTAGGACAGTATCACCAGCAGGTTGGGGCGTGAGCTGTTATTGCTCCGGCTGAAAAGCCACCGCCGATGATTCCCACGCAGCACGGTGCCACAAAGGCGGCAGAAATTGTTGGGGCTCTCCATGAATTCAGAAGCGCTGGAAGCGGAACAGAAAGGAATCTTTTATTTCCAATTTTTCTCAGACTTCCATGGACCCAATCCCGAAGGTGCTTTTTCGGGAGGCAACTGGACTCTCTTGTTGTTGTTTTTTTTGAAGACGTTTCCCTTCTCATCTGAGAAGCTTCTTCAGTTCTGACTGGATGGTGGGGGAATGGAAAGATTTATATTCCTTGCAGTCAGCTGGTCATTATAAATCCTTCCATTTCCCACCATCTAATCTAAACTCAAGGCCCGGGGGCCAGATTCGGCCCACAGATCTGGTCTGTGGGGCCGCCCTGGAAACGGGAGGACTGGCCTGTGGTGCCTCTGGCAGTGAAAACGGAGCTGCGGAGGTCCGCAGGAGGGTTGCAGGAGCCCGTCGCAGTCGGAAACGGAGCTCTGGAGCCTGTTTTCATTGGCAGAGCGCTTGGGCCGCCACAGGCGCCCCCAACACCAGTGACGTCGAGCTGGCCATGCCCACCCCAGCCACACCCATCCCGGCCCTCCAAAGTCAAACACAACCCTGATGCGGCCCTCAATGAAATCGAGTTTGACATCCCTGATCTAATCAGAGCTGAAGAAGCTTCCTGGATGAGAAGTGAAAGGTCTTCAAGGAAAAACAAAAACAAAAAAGTTTTTTTTTTTGCCTCCTGAAAAAGCACCTTTGGGACAACCATGACCTGAATGACTGAGAATCTCCATAGACTTCCATGGACCCAAAGAGTTTTTGATGGTAATATCTCTGTTTTATATATTAATAAGAAATGTTAAAGAGTATTTACAAGCTTTGACATGATGGCATATATGATATCAGCCTCTGCAGTGAGGTTCCTTAAAAAAAAAACGGCTACAGGAAGTCCTCGACCTACGACCACAATTGAGCCCAACATTTCTGTTGCTAAGTGAGATAGTGAATTCGCCTGCAGTTGTTAATTAGTAGCATGGTTGTTAAGTGAATCTGGCTTCCCCATTGACTTTGCTTGTCAGAAGGTCACAACAGGTGTGTGCCCAGCATACTGCAACCGTCATAAATATGAGTCAGTTGCCAAGTGTCAAAATTTTAATCACGTGGCCATGGGGATGCTGCAACGATCGTTAAGTGTGAAAAAATAGTTATACTGTATATACAGGTAGTCCTCGACTTACAACAGTTCGTTTAGTAAACTGTTCAAAGCTCCAATGGCACAGAAAAAAAGTGACTTATAACCATTTTTCACACTTATGACCATGACGTGAATAAAATTCGGATGCTTGGCAACCGGTTCATATTTATGACTGTTGCAGTGTCCCGAAGTCATGGGAATCCCCCTTTAGTGACCTTCTGACAAGCAAAAGTCAATGGGGAAGCCAGGTTCACTTAACAACCGGGTCACTAATTTATCAACCTGGAGTGATTCGCTTAACAACAGTAGCAAGAAAGGTTGTAAAATGGGGGCATACCTCACTTCGGAAATGTCTCGCTTAGCAGCAGCAGTTTTGGGCTCAATTGTGGTCGTAAATCAAGGACTACCTATACTGTAGTGGGCAGGGACAGGAGTACATGGGGGGGGGGCTTCTGATGATTTAGCAACTGAAATTTTGGGCTCAATGATGGTCATAAGTTGAGGACTATTTGTACACAAAGGTTCCCTCAAGGGGTGGTTTTTTTAAAAAAATGAAAATGGTGACAATGATGTGACTGAAGAGCCATCTACGCATTGGACATAAAAATGGGTGGAGCTTTTATTGAACCACCATGGCTGCCATTTTGACTTTTTTGACCACTCTCTGTAGATCTCTGCATCTTGGTCCACAAGATGAACCAAAAAAAAACAAAAAAACGGGCCACCACAGATTTCTACTGCAAACCTTCCCATTTTATACTACAAAACTGATTCTCCAAACGTGACTCTTCGCACAACCAAAAACTGGAAATGTATGGACAAGAAGGAAGTTTGGAGAAAACGGCAAGCAAGCAAAATAATCTTCCTGAAAAACATAAGTAGGTATCCCCCAACCCACCCACCCCACACAAAGAGCTCAAAGTAATTGTGCCTGACCGGGGAAGAGCAAAAATCATAAAAGGCATAAGGAATATTCTATGCTGTGATTTCGTTCCAGGTCTTATAGATGTTGTAATTACAGAGGGTGGGGAAACACAGTGCAAAAATACCCAAGCTTTCATCCCTTTTCCTTGTTCAGAAAGACTGTCTGGGTCAGGCAAGTAGAACATACAAGCTTCAAAGGAAGACCCGGCTGTTTTCAGATGAGACCCTGGCCCAGAATCAGGGGTGAAATACTCCCGGTTCGGACCGGATCACCCGATAGCAAAATCCCTGCCCTCCCCCATGCCCAGCTGAACCGCACAATCATCAGAGACTTTTTTTAAAAAAAAATTTAAAAGCAATTTTTTCTACAACCTCTTCGGCAGAAAAAATGCTTTTAAAAGTAAAAAAAAAAAAAAAGCCTCTGATGATCGTGTGGCTCAGCTGGGATCGTCAAAGGGATCATCAGCTGACGATCCCAGCTGAGTTGCCTGATTGTCAGAGGCTTTTTAAAGAAAAAAAGCTTCTGCCGATCAGGCAAGTCAGCTGGGATCGTCAGTCTTTTGAAAGCATTTTTTTACAACCTCTTCGCCGAAGAGGTTGTAGAAAAAATGGTTTTAAAAGTAAAAAAAAAAATTGGCCACACCCACCCAGTCACATTACCCCCCCACCAAGCCACGCCCACAGAACCAGTAGTAACAAATTTTAGATTTCACCACTGGCCAGAATCTAAGAGTAATCAATCAATCAATCAATCAATCAATCAATCAATCAATCAATCAATCAGAATAGAGCTGGAAGGGTCCTTGGAGATCTTCTAGTCCAGGGGTGAAATGTTACCGGTTTGGGCCAGTTCGCCTGAACTGGTAGTAAAAAAAATGTAAAACAAAAAAAGTTCCGAGGATCGTTCAGCGGATCGTTGGAACTTTTTTTTTTTTTTTAACTTTTTAAGCATTTTTTTTACTACCGGTTCTCCGGAACTGGTAGTTAAAAATGCTTTTAAAAAGTATTTTTTAAAAAAGGTTCTGACGATTGCGTGGCACAGCTGTGATCGTCGGAACCTTTTTTTTAACTTTTTTAAAGCATTTTTTTACTACCTATTTGCCCGAACCGGTAGTAAAAAATGCTGTAAAAAAGTTTTTAAAAAGGTTCCCAAGATCGCACGCCACAGCTGATTCTCCCCCCTCACCCGTGTTCTACTTACCTTCCCAAGCCTCCTTTTGGTGTGTATTGTGCATGCACACGCAGGGCACATTTGGTGTGAACTGCCAGCAAACCGGTAGCAAACCGGTTCAGATTTCACTACTCTTCTAGTCCAACCCCTTGCTCAGGCAGGAGACCCTATAGTACTGTAGGAAGTTAGCACCCACCCCTTTCCTAGAAGAATGAAATATTTTAGGAAATATTAAAAAAGGCAGAATATTATGTTTCCCTGGATGAGAAATGGAGAAGCATGTTTTAAAGAGGAAGCAGCTCCCATTTTCCTGCCCCCCCACCCTTTGTCAATGGGCCAGAGGCAGAAACTCAATCTTTGTCAATGGGCCATCATCTGCAACACAATAGGACCTATCTAGCAACAGAAACTCACCACATGGTACCTGGGAAGATTACATCAGCCAGCAAGGCTAGCAAAGACCCCCACCCCCTGGGAGTCTGACAACCAATCAGGATACTCTTTCTGGGCCCCAGGAAGTTCAAAGCCAGAGAAGGCATAAAACCCGGGGACTCACTGCGTCTCACCCCCTTTTCTGTTCAGGAACTCAAGCCATGTGATCCTGTCCACCATTAAACCATCTTTCCAAGCAGTCTCCATGTTTCCAGTGTCTTTTTCCCCACTTGGAGCTGAACCCAGAAGGATATTTCTTCCTACAGTACCATTTCAAATGACTGTCCAGTCTCTTCTTAAAAACCTCCCGTGATGAAGCACCCACAACTTCTGAAGGAAAAGTTGTTCCATTGATTAATTGTTCTAACTGTCAGGAAATTTCTCCTTAGTTCTAAGTTGCTTCTCTCCTTGATTAATTTCCACCCATTGCTTCTTGTCCTGCCCTTGGGGCCTTTCGAGAATAGGTTGACCCCCACTCTTCTTTGTGGCAGCCCCTGAGATACTGGAACACTGCCATCGTGTCTCCCCTAGTCCTTCTTTCTCATTAAACTAGACCCGTGATGGCGAACCTATGGCAGAGCCATACCAGTGGGCACGCGGGCTCAGCTCCGGCGTGCATGTGCACACTGGCCAGCTGATTTTTGGGCCTTCTGGGCCCACCGGAAGTAGGGAAACAGGTTGTTTCCTGCCTCCGGAGGGCCTCTGTGTGTGTGGGGAACACCCATTTTTCTCTCTCCCTAGGTTCCAGAGGCTTTCTAGGAGCCTGGGGAGGGTGAAAACAGCCTTCCCCACCCACCTGGAGGCCTTCCAGAGGCTGGAAACGGCCCATTTGTCAACTTCCTAGAAAGACTCTGGAGCCTGGGAAGGGCAAAAAACAGGCCTACTGGGCCCACCGTCCCATCACATGCCAAAAGCAGGGGGAGTGCGGGGGGGGTTACGTGCGCATGCGTGGGGGACAGGGCGCATAGAATTATGGGTGTGGGCAGGCACGGCCGCGCCCCCCCCGGCAGCCCCCTCGCTTTTGGCACGCGATGGCAAAAAGGTTAGCCATCACTGAACTAGAAAAATCCAATTCCACCAACTGATATATTTAGCCTCCAGCGCCCTAATCATCTTTGTTCCTTTTCCCTAACACTTTCGATTTCCCCTAACACTTTCGATTTTCTTTGGAGAGCACAACAACTGTGGACAAGAAAGCCCCACTTGGATCACCAAGAAAGGAGGCAGATGGTAATCGAATAATAAGAGGCTTAAAGGAAAAGATCAATAGAGGAAAGGAATTACATAAGGTTGGTTCCCTGTCATTAATTTTTTGCATGCATGGATACATCCCATATGGAACCCTCTTCCAATGTTTACAAAAACTGATAAGGCTAACAAGTGTATGTGTGTGTGTGAGAGAGAGAGGCAGACAGAGAGAAGGAGAGGAGCATGAAGCTGTCTTATTTTAAAGGGAAGACTCCACGGGTCATGCTCCAGTTTAAAAATGAAAGTAGCGGACACATTTTCCCACAAATATGACGTAACTTACACAATCAAGCGCATTAAAATACAACAAAGCTAAAAGCCTTCCAGTCCCATCAGGGTCCGTGTCACCCAACCAGTACATCTTTGCAGACCAAACCCCAGAACCTCCCAAATCAACAGGTCACCCTGCTGGTTTCCAGCTGGCCTGGAGCAAATCTGCGTAGGCACCCGACAGGTACCTACTTCTGTCCTTAAGAGTACGGCCTTTCTCTGCTCTCAGCCCTGCCCAGATTCGGAAACAGGAAGAACCAGCCGCCGAGTCAGGCTTCTGGTCCCTTTAGCCTAGCGATGTCACCTTCCAGAGATGCCACAAACCCCACTCTTGTCCCTTTGGCGTGCAGTTTGCAAATCAGGATTTGCAAACCAAAGCAGAGCCGGGAGACCAGCTTACAGCAAACTTCTTGGGCTGGATTTTGAGCAGACCAAGAAGGGCTGAAGAAGGAGGAAGCCCTCGTCCCACTGAAACTTCCTTCCTACTCCCCAGTTTGAGAAAGGAGGGGGGAACCATTCCTTGGAGAGAATTGGGGGGAAGGGATATTTCTCATCGGCTACCACTCCTTCCCCCTTACCTTTTCTCCAGGCCTTCGGCCACTCCACCCAGAGCAAAGGGCAGGAGATCAGAGCACACCTGGCTCAGAAACTCCGCCTCCCAAGGGGGGGAGGACGCAGGGAGGGGCTTCTCCTTGGATAAGCGTTTGGCCTTTCCACCTTCTCCCCTTGCAGGTGCTGGGAGGGGCTAAACAGAAGCTTTGCACTGCTTCTCCCCCATCTAGATGATAGAAAAAGGTTACTTTCCAAGAAGCTTCCCGGATGAGAAGCAAAAGGTATGTAACAGTCACAGAGTTGGAAAGTGCCTTGGAGGTCATCTAGTCCAACCCCCTGCTCACTGCCGATCTTTCTGATCGACAAGCTCAGTGTCTTAGCCACTGAGCCACCTTAGGTCTTCAAAAGAAAAACTCCATGAAAATCTTGGGGAAAAAAGCATGACAACCACGACCTGGATGATTGAGAATCTCCATAGACCGAAAAGGTTACTACTACTACCTCTTTGTAATCTTTGATCTGGCCGGATGATCAGATCCTTTACTCGGTGCATTAAATGCCCCGAAAGAAAACCTTTGCTTCCACCAAATTATTCCATTTGCAAAACTTGCCTCCTTCCCCCTCTAACATTTTTGGAGACGCACCTTAAAACACCCGCGCGTACACCACCCGTGTTTCCTCTGCCATTGCAACAGGTAGAAAAAAATCCAATAATAATAATAATAATAATAATAATAATAATAATAATAATAATAATAATAATAATAATCTCTCCTTGGGCTGGACGATACCTTAACAGTTCCTAGGTCCTTAGTTAGGACTCGAGCTGCTGAGCTATTAACCAGCCTCAAAGGCTGTGAATCTCACTAAAGATTAACCAATAAATAATAATAATAATAATAATAATAATAATAATAATAATAATAATAATAATAATAATAATAATAATAATAATAATAATAATAATAAACAACTCTCCTTGCTGTATCGAGCTGCATCTGACTCACGCTTGCTGGCGGCGGGGGCGCCTCCTCCCCCCGGACTCTCTCTCTCCGAAGCGATCCCTTTAAAAGAGATCGCTCCACCCCAGCCCTCGGCGAGGAGGATCAGAGTGATCGGAAGGGATTCCCGGCTTGTCCTCTTAACCCTCTCGCGCGTCGAGAAAAACCACACAGTGTAAAAAGCCTCACTTCCGGGTTTTTAAGAAACTTCGGGAGAAGATCCGACCTAAGCGCCAAGATCCCAGTGGATCCCTCTCCCCTTGCAAGATCGAGCCCCGTTTTTCGCGATCCGCCGCTCCGGATTCTTCTTTGCCTGCGTTAAACGTCCCCTTCCACCACCCACCCACCCACTCACCCCGGGCCCTCGCCCGCTTGCCTTTGCGCCTGGGGGCTGCCTGGCGATCGGATCGGGTTTGCACGGGATCCCTTCGCGGATCGTGTGAAAGCTCGCTCCGTGCCCGAAGTAGAGCGGCGTAACGATTTGCCCCAGCACAGCAGCAACCCTTTCAGATCTGGGCACGTGGTTCCTTGAGCACAGAGGCGAATCCCCGAGCTGCCCTCCTTCAGGAAGCCCAGATGAGTTCACTGCACCGTCTTGCTGCCATCTAGAGGCGGTCCGGAGTTTTGCAGGCCGGATCTTAGCCGCGCTTTCTTTTTTTTTTTTTCCGCCCCCACCTCCTTTCCCCGTCGGGAGTCTGGCAATCTGGGCGCACCAGGCTTGCAGTTCTCGGACGCGCCGCCAGAGGGAGCCGCGGCGCCAGATCTGGAAGCGGCGAGGATTTTATATATATATAGAGAGAGAGAGAGAGACTTTACTCACCTGAAGACGGGCCGGTTCCTGCCACGTCGCGCCTTCGGCCTCCAGTCCGCCCTGCCTCTTGACGCCGGCTGCAGCCTTGCAAAAGCCACCCGGGGCGTGTTTTTGACGCCCGACCTGCTGTGGAAAAAAAAAAAAAGCTTTGGGTCGTGGGAAGCCTGCAAAAGGGCGATGGCTGGCAAGCCAGGCTCAAAAGAGGGAGAGGGACCTTTTCAGGAGAAAAAAAAAACAAAAGGTCTAGTTGGGAACTTTCTCTCCATCCCAGCATTTTTTTTGGGGGGGGAGGGGTCCGCAAGGGAACTAACCAGCGGGGTGACTGCATGTAGTCCTCGACTTACGACCACAGCGGAGCCAGGGATGGGTTCCAACCAGGGGTGGGTTCTAAATTTTTTTACTACCGGTTTTGTGGGCGTGGCTTATTTTGTGGGTGTGGCTTGATGGTCACGTGATCATTATTTAGGATTTAGCAGAGGTACTGGTCTACCCGGCTTTTAATTGCTTGCAGTACTGTACTGATCTACCCATTTATTTTTGCAGGCACCGATCTACTCATGTATTTTTGCAGGCACTGGTCTACCCATTTATTTTTGCAGGCACTGATCTACTCATGTATTTTTGCAGGCACTGATCTACCCATTTATTTTTTGCAGGCACTGATCTACTCATGTATTTTTGCAGGCACTGATCTACCCATTTATTTTTGCAGGCACTGATCTACTCATGTATTTTTGCAGGCACTGGTCTACCCATTTATTTTTGCAGGCACTGATCTACCCATTTATTTTTGCAGGCACCGATCTACTCATTTGTTTTCTTTTAACACTGATCAGCTGTAGGACGGCCCTTTGAAGCCTCATGGCAAGAGTTTAAACAGTTTTTTTTTCCCTCTAGCCATCAGCTGGGACTCAGGAGGCAGCAATAGATTGGGGGTGGGGCCAAATAAAAGGTAAGAATAACACGGGGCGGGGGGGTAGAACCGGTTCGGTGACGTCATATCGTCACCACTACCGGTTCGGCGGAACCGGGAGGAACCCACCACTGGTTCCAACTGGTGTTACCACCAGTTTTCTTCGCACATGCGCTTTGCGTGCGATCCCTGCAAGTGCATTAAGTTTCTGCCCAGCTGAGGTGCGGTAATCCACTCTGCCGCGCCTGTCAGCTGGGCTAAAAAACAAGAAATAAAGGTAGGAATAAAGCGGGGGCGGGAGGAAGGGCCCAGCTCCCAGTCAAAGAGAACCAGTTTGGTGATGTCACATCATCACCACTACTGGTTCAGCCGAACCGGGCCGAACCAGGAGCAACCCACCACTGAATGGAGCCCCGCATTTCTGTGGCTAAGTGAGACATTTGTTAAGGGAGTCTTGCGCCCCCCCCCGCCCCCGTACGGCTTTTCTTGAGACTTCTCAGGAAACAACTGAATGAAAAACTGCTGGTGACCTTCTACCGCAACATCATAGAGAGTATCTTAACTTACTGCACCTGTGTATGGTTTGCCAATTGCACCGTGGCAGATAGGACAGCGCTCCAGAGGGTTAAGATCATTACCCAGAGTATCATTGGTTGCCCCCTCCCCTCCTTGGAAGAGCTTTATAGCTCCCGCTGCCTTAAGAAAGTTCAAAACGTTCTTAAAGATCCATCTCATCCTCGGCACCCCCCTTTTTTTTTTTTTAACTATTACCATCTGGCAGACGGTACAGGATAATAAAAACAAGGACAAATAGGCTGAAAAACAGCTTCTATCCCAGGGCAGTAACCATACTGAATTCTACTGCATATTGCAATATTAATGCAATATCAGGAGTTTTCAATTCAATTATATAGAATGCGAAAGGTGTGTGTTTTTATACGTATAATGTACACTGAAGATGGCATTTAATTTTGTTGTACGAGGTGCAGTGACAAAGTAAGCTTAATTAATTTTCCTGTCACGGTGGTTCAAGTGAATCACTGCCATTCTTAACTTAGTAACATGGTTGTTAAGCAAATCTGGCTTCCCCGTTGACTTTGCTTGTTGAAAAGTTGAAAAAGGGGATGGCGTGATCCTGGGACATTGCAAGTGTCATAAATACGAATCAATTGCCAAGTGTGTGAATTTTGATCACGTGACTATGAGCATGCTACACCGGTTGTAAGTGTGAAAAAGAGGTTTTTTTAGGTCAGTTTTTTTCAGTGCTGTTGTAATTTTGGTCACTAAACCATTCAAAATTACAACTGTTAACTGTTCATTGTAAATCAAGGATTAACTGCACATTATGGAACGATGCGCTGAAAAACATTCAACATCCAGTCCCAAAGGCGCTTTTTTATGAGGCAACTGGACTTTCTGGTTTTTCTTTGAAGACGTTTCGCTTCTTATCCAAGGGTAATGGGGGGAGGGGTGGCCAGTTCGACATCACTCATGTCGGGCACTCTGCCAGTAAAAACAGGCTCCTAAATTCCGTTTTTGGCTGCCATGGCCTCCTGTAACCCGGCCCTCCCGAGCTCTGTTTTCACTGGCAGAAGCACCATGGGCCGGTCCTTCACCGTTTCCAGGGCGGCCCTGTGGGCTAGACCTAAGTACCCCATGGGCTGGATCCGGCCCCCGAGCCTTGAGTTCGACATTTCTGCTTTAGGAGAAGATCTAGTTCTCTGGAAAAAGCTGTAATGCTGGGAATGGTGGAAGGAAAAAGAAGAGGATGACCAGCAGGAAGAATGGATAGATTCATTTAAGGTGATGAAGGAGGCATTTGTTAAGAGGACTTGAACAGGTTAGCGGCATATTTTCCTGCAGAAAATCTATCTCAGTAGCTGGTAACAGCCTATACTGAGTTGATGGCACTTAATCAATGAATCGATCAACCAATCACATATTCAATTACTTCCAATCATTTGGCAGTTCTGTCTAGAACAGTGATCGTCAGCCTTGGCATCTTGGAAGATGTGTGGACTTCAACTCCCAGAATTATCCAGGCGGCATGACTTGGCTGGGGGATTCTGGGAGTTGAAGTCCACACATCTCAAAGCTGACCCATTTGTCAGACACACTAATTTAGGTGGTTTCTAATAGGACTAATAAAAGATTCTGCTAAAATTGTTCGTTAGAGACAGCCCAAAGCCAATGTTCCTGGAGGCCATGTAGAAAGTATTGCCTAGAACTGAAAATTCTCCAAAACGTAGCACTAGGCCTCATCTCCTCGATTCTATTGGACACAAATGGCTCATACTGGCACAGTGATTTCTCACAAGAATATATGCTAGTGTAACCTGGCTATCTCCTTGGGTCACACACACCCGTCCTTTGAATGGCCTTTTAACCATTCTAGGTTAAATCTGGGGTTTGATTTGCCAGAATGGAACAAACATCACTTCAAGTATAGCATACACCTTGATTTATTAAACCAATCTTCCTCAACCTCAGAAACTTTAAGATGGATGGACTTTCAGAATTCCCCAGCCAGCCATGTTGGCTGGAGAATTCTGGGAGTTGAAGTCCACCCATGTTAAAGTTGATAAGGTTGAAAAACAGAGTATTAGATCAAATCCAGGCTGCCTCCTGGAATCATAGGTTCTCCGGGAAGCTTTCAATCCAAGGCTAAGCAGCCATGTGTCTGGAATGATTTGAGGATCTTATCCTGGGAAGAGATTTGGAACAGAAGATCTCCAAAGTCCTTTCCAACCTCAGCATTCAATCATCATCTTCTTCTTCTTTTAACAACTCCATAATCCCTTACGGGGTAGAGTCTGGGCAACTGAATGGAGCTGAGTGTTTACTGGCCGGATGCCCTTCCTGTTGCCAATGCGGAGTGTTATTCAGCAGATTATTCACTGAGTTATTCTCACTGTGCCCAGAGAGAGAAATATCTGCCTCTACCTGGGATCAAACTCACAGTCCTGATTGTGAGGCAAGAGCTCTACCTCTAGGCCACCGCTCAACCCCCAGCATTCAATGAGCCTCTAAATTCCAGTTGCATTTTTGGGGGAGAAGAGAAAATGCGATCATGGTCACAGTGTTCTAGAACAGGGGTCACCAACCTTTCGGACCTCAGGGACCACTAAATTCATAATTTTAAATCCTGCGGACCACTAATATGATCTGCCTAATGACCGGCTGGGTGGGTATGGCTAGGTGGTCATGTGACTGGTTGGGCATGGCCAACTTGATGTCACTCACATCGAGGGGCGCCTCGCCAGCCTCTACTCGCCCCTCCCCTCCCAGCCACTCCTCTCCTGCCCGCCTGGGCTCCTTAGGGCCCCAACAGGAAGCAGTTGTTGGAGCTAAGCAGCCACCATGAGAAAAGTTGGCAAAACAGCTGGCTCAGTTCAAATTGGATCTGGCCGAGAAGGAGGCTCAGCAGAAGCACCTCACTGAGGACTACGAACATAGGCTTTCCAAGCAGAGAGAAGACCTGTGGGAGTGCAAGGCCAGGTACTGCCAGGCTGCCAGGCTGCCAGGTACCAGGAGGCTGAAGCAGACCCCAAGTCGGAATTTCTTCCCCCCCCCTCCGACCCACACAAAAAGACCCCAAGGGGGGGAGACTGCAGGAATACAAATATTCATTGCATGTATCTGGCCCAGTGGCCGTAGTTTAAGGACCCCTGATTAAGTGCAATATAAAAAATGCAAATAATTTTTCTGAGGACCACCAAAATTTTCTCATGGACCACCAGTGGTCCACGGACCACCAGTTGGTGACCGCTGTTCTAGAAGCTACATGAATTTACAGTGAAGATATGTCAGCCTCTAATGCTGCTACCTCTATGCAATTCACATTTGTTCTTGAAAAAAGAAGCTTATCGTAAGGCAAACGGTGAAACTAAACCAAAGGAAGGCTTAAAATGGAAAGAGATCCAAGAATAGTGTTTTGTGATTTTATTGGTGTGAATCCTGCTTTTCCTTCTCCCCTCTTGTTTCTACCCCAGGTAAAGAATGGGGATGAAAAATGATTTAAAAAAACAAACAACAACCTTATTTGCATTGTACAAGTGCGTCTGGTACACATTTGTCTTGATCATTCAAACATGATAGCAATGTTCCAATATTTGAGGGGCTCCTACAAAGAAGAGGGAGGGTGTCAAAATATTTTCCAAAGCATCAAAAGGCAAGATGAGAAACAATGGATTGAAACTAATCAAGGAGAGAAGAATTAAGGAGAAACTTCCTAACAGTGAGGACAATTGACCAGTGGAACAGCTTGCCACCAGAAGTTGTGGGTGCTTCATCACTGGAGGCTTTCAAAAAGAGATTGGACAACCACTTGTCTGAAAGGGTCTCCTGCTTGAACAGGGGGTTGGAGTAGAAGACCTCCAAAGTCCCTTCCAATTCTATTATTCTATGTATCTATGTCTCAAATAATAATAAAAGTAATATGTACTCTGATCAAGCCACAATTCCTCTGTGTTATCCTTTCCAGATTGAAGATTTGACAAGATTGACAAGATTTTTGAAATACTTCTAGGGTAAATGCCCCAGACCAGCAGTAAACCAGGTATCCTGCCACGCTTAGTACAGTGAATGTGGAGATTTATTTACTTCCCACCTTTATTATTTTAATAAACAACTCAAGGTGGAAAACATATGTAGATACACTTCCTTCCGTCTATTTTCCCCACAACAACCCTGTGAGGTGGGTTGGGCTGAGAGAGAGTGACTGGCCCAAGGTCACCCAGCTGGCTTTCGTGGCTAAGGCAGCACTAGAACTCACAGTCTCCTGGTTTCTAGCATGGTGCCTTAACCACTAAACCAAGCTGGCTCTCTATACTTATTTATGTATGAATGAAGGAACGGCCTTGGAGAGAAAATGGATTGGGATGAATTGCTTGTTTTCTGGGCTACCTGTAGCAAATGAGCAAGTATTTCTGATCCCCAATTTTTCTTTTTTGCAAAAAGCAACAAAACAAGGAACACACGTCTTCAGATAATCCTGCCTCACCGTAACAGTCTGAGGTAATATCACACTCTTGTATGGAGAGATGTTGTTCTAGTATTCAAATCAAAAGACACTTGAGAGTCTCTTGTTTGATTCTCAGAGTTTTCTCTCAAAATTATTTTTTTCCTGAAAACCTGATCCTATCCCCATCTTGCTGGAGGGCATCAAAAAAGTCACAAGTGCTTCTAGTTCGATAGACTGGCAAATTTCTTGTCCAGTGGTAGGATCCTCCCGGTTTAATAACCGGTTCGGTGATCACATGCTTTGCGCACGTCCACACCTAACGCATGCTGTGCGCGCATGCACAGTTTGACAAAATCTTCACTTCCGTGTTTCTTCGGCGGAGTAACACAGCTGATTCATGCGGCAATCAGCTCTGCTGCGCGAATCAGCTGAGGAGATAAAGGTACCATGTTTTCCCGAAAATAAGCCCTTCCCCAAAAATAAGTCCTTCCCCGAAAATAAGCCCTCCCCTGAAAATAAGCCTACCCCAGAAAATAAGCCCTCCCTAAAAATATTTAAATGCATGTGCAACCGGTCTCTGCCATTTCCTCTGTTTAGGGTTAGGGAGACAGCTGGAAATCAGGTAAGATGGCAAGAAGATCCCCGTCTTGCTCCACGTGCCCCAAAATAATAAGACCTTCCTGAAAATAAGGCCAATCACTTATTTTGGGGTTTAAAAAAATATAAGACAGTGTCTTATTTTTGGGGAAACACGGTAGGAAAATAGCGCGGGCAGGTGGGCCCATCTGATCGTCGGAGCTACCGATTCACCCGAACCGGTCCGAACCGATAGAATCCCACCACTGCTCTAATCCCTCTGTGTCAAATTTGTGGGTCGCTTTATTTACTGGAAGGCAACTCAGTTGTGTCACTTCCTCCTAAACAAACAAAATGGAGAATTTGGGGATACCCAAAGCCAAAGGTGGATGCCCAGAATCTCTAGTGGTTCAACTCCCCCATCATGGTTAAACTGTAAACCAGAGCTCACAAACCATAATGACTGGAAGTCTTTATGAAGGATAGAAGCCAGCTGGAAATACATAAAAGGGGATTTCAGAAGAAAAACTTTTAGTAACTTTTTTAAGCCAACGTTTTCAAGTAACAGGATTGTATCACTTTAAACTACAGGTATGTGTCACATTCTTGATTGCTTCCCCCAAAGAATATTTTCACTGTAAGAAGGTTGCCAAGTTCATTTGTAAAGACTTTTTACATGAAGTACACAGCTGTAAGCTTCCAGATGCTGCTAAACCACCAGCAGCCCCCAGAATCTGGGACTTAAGTTCAGAAACATCTGGAAGGCAAAAGATACTTTACACACACCTCATGTCTAATGATAAGCATCCGCTTGGAATCTTAGTTTAAATTTAACTCATTTCCTCCTTCATACCTGATCTAATGTTAAAAGTTAAACCTGAGTCCATGTAAACATCTTATTGTAACTTGATAAAAATGTAAGAGTTTAATACTGTTTGCACGCAAAGCTATGAAGCTTCTGCTCTAGAAATAGGGAGAAAGAAAGGTCACCTTATTGAAAGTTCTGGTCTCTTAAAAATGGCTAGTCACTCTTAAATACACATTTTTTAAAAAAATAAAATCAAGATCATGAACATTTTTATCTAAATTGGCTTTCTGTTGCCATCCTGAGGTTGTGCTTCTAAGGAGAGAGGAAATATCGTATACACCGATCCAATCTGCCCTCCCAAAGTCAATTGATAATTTATAATATTGATTTTGATGTATAACTGGAGGCAGGGATCCTTGAGCTATTTCCAGCTTGGTTATGTAAAGAAACACACACACAAAAATATGCTTTCCGCTGGAACTCTTGGGTTATTTGGGTTTTCTGGCATTCCATTGGTGTTTTCTTTACTGGCGTCAAACTGGATTCTGGATCAAAGTTTACACATTTACTTTTCTTCCCACTCTGGTGAAAGTCAAAGCAATAATTGGAGCACAAAACTCAAATTAACTGAGGGGATCAATGGTAAGATTTTTTTTCCCCTGAATTTGTTCTCACAAACGTTGGGCTGGTCTCTTTTAAACCCAGTCCTGGGTAGCTGTTGCATTATTACAATATGAAAAATATAATCTACGCAACTAAAACATTTCCAAACTGGAGATCAAATGACGCTAAATACCAGAGTTGAAACCTAAAAAGAATAAATACCTCCAGTTCTCACAGTTACTGTGTTTCTGCCATAGGCTGGCTACTAGAAAATATGACTTTTGGATATATTTGATTACACGTAACTGTAATCCGTTTGCGGTCTTCTTTTTTGTCTGTTTGTTTTGTGTGGTAGTTTAGCCACAACAAAGGACTAAGGATCCAGTTCACTTGAGGCCTTCCACGCAGCATCTTAGAGCACCCAAATTTGCTACTAGCTTCCACCAGTCCTGCAGGGAAAAAGTTCTTCTGCTGCTGAAAAAAATAATAATAATCCATTCCTAGAAAAGTTACAGGCAGATGAATTGTTTTCACTGTGGGACGATAAATGCCAAGTTGAGGTCAGAGAACAAAGCTCAAGAGCTTTTGGACTCTCTCTCTCTCTCTCTCTCTCTCCTTCTTCTCCTTCTTCTTCCTCTTCCTTTTCCCTGGCTTGGCCAGCTACGTCAGCCATTTGTCAATGCATGTGTCATAGACGGTGCGGTTGGAGTGCCAGTTCGTGTGAGAGACATTGGCCATTTTGCAGAAAACAATGTCGCCACGAGCGTCCAGAGTCTTCAAGCCGAACGTGTCGAGGAGGTAGACCTGAGAAAGGAGCAACAAAAACCCAAAGTTCAAACTGGGTACACCTTCAAAGCCACTGAGCAGCACCAAAACACACATTTTTGAGGGTTGCAAAGTTAATAAAATCAGTGTTTTTCAATTTTAGCAACTTTAGGATGTGTGGAGTTCAACTCCCAGAATTCCCCAGCTGGCTGCTTAAAAAGAAAGCCTTCAGTAAAAGAAAGCCTTCTCACGAGTTCAATCAAACTTCTTGAACTCGCGAGAAGGTTTTCTTTTACAGCGTGTTTCCCTGGACACAACGGCGAGGAAAGCGACGGAGCTTGAAAGGTAAGACCTGCGTCCCGCTTCTTGTGCCCCCCACCTGCCACCCCCAAATTGCATCCCTAAAGGGGGTGGGTGAGGGGTGAAATGCTCCCGGTTCGGACCGGATCACCTGAACCGGTAGCGTTGGAGGCGGGTGGTTCGGAGAACCAATAGCAAAAATCCCTGCCCACCCCCCCCAATGGCCCAGCTGTGCCGCGCAATCATCAGAGGTTTTTTTTAAAAAAATTTTAAAAGCATTTTTTCTACAACCTCTTTGGCCGAAAAAATGCTTTTAAAAGTAAAAAAAAACGCCTCTGATGATCGTGCGGCTCAGCTGGGATCGTCAGAGGCTTTTAAAGCATTTTTTCTACAACCTCTTCGGCCGAAGAGGTTATAGAACAAATGTTTTTAAAAGGAAAAAAAGCCTCTGCCGATCAGGCAAGTCAGCTGGGATCGTCAGAGGCTTAAAAAAAGAAGAAAGCCTCTGCCGATCAGGCAAGTCAGCTGGGATCGTCAGAGGCTTTAAAAGCATTTTTTTACAACCTCTTCAGCTGAAGAGGTTGTAGAAAAAATGGTTTTAAAAGTAAAAAAAAAAAAGTTGGCCACGCCCACTCAGTCATATTTACCCAAGCCACGCCCACAGAACAGGTAGTAACAAATTTTATATTTCACCACTGGGGTGGGTGGCTAAGCAAGGGGCAGGAACCCCGCCATGCCCAGCGAGGGGAGGAAGAAGAGACGTTTCTCCCCCACCCCACCTGCCACCTGAGACAGTGGGGAAGAGAAGCAGCCAGGCTGCTGTTGCCATTGGGGTGGGGTGGGGCGGGGCGGGACGTGTTGAGCCGCTCGGATGGCGCAAAGAACAGGGAGGGGAGGGCATGTGTTCCCCCCCCTTTACACTCCCTCTGGCCTCGCCTCCTCAACTCATTTTGGTTGCGCGGCAAGTAACCAGAGGAAATGGCGGGACCGGCTGCGCATGCGTGTAAGTAGTTGGTGGGAGGGCTTATTTTGCGGGAATGGCTTATATTATCACATGCGCTGAAAAGTCCGATTGGGCTTATTATCTGGACATGTCTTTTTTTCAGGGAAACACGGTAGAACAGCTAAGACATGTCTCCTTACACTGATCTTTCAGGTCTTTTACTGTGACATTAAAGTTTAATGGAGTTGATTGCGTTTAAACCCATTATAGAGGTTTCATTTCTAATTGTTGATAAAGGTCCTTCTTTGGGCAAGGAAGGAAAAATTTGGGGGGATGTACCTGCACTAAAGGGAGGTGTGATGGCAAAAAGTTCAGAAACCACACAATAAACCAAAATATACTGCTCAAAAAAATAAAGGGAACACAAGCAGAAGACCTCCGAGATCTGAATGAATGAAATAGCCTTATTAAATACTTTGTTCTTTACATACAGTAGTTTATACACTACTCAAACAACTAAAGGGAACACAAAACTACTGTATGTAACAAACAAAGTATTTAATAAGGCTATTTCATTCATTCAGATCTCAGAGGTCTTCTGCTTGTGTTCCCTTTATTTTTTTGAGCACTGTATATTCTTCCTACCACATTTTTTCACCTCGCATTGTTAGCCTGTCCTTACTCACCGGCTGAGATGTCATATCCTTTACCGTCTCGTTAACATCGTAGAAGGCAAACATACTGTAAAAGAAACAAGACAGAACAATCCAGGTAGATTTATACAGTGTATCTAATAAATCTGGAAGATACTCCACACCTTCTTCTTTTTAAATATTTTAATTCCTTTTTCATCACTATTTTTATGACCGATGTAGAATTTTATGTTTATATGCATATATGTATCTACTGTCAGGGTTCCAAGTAATAAACCCATAGCAAACAGAACTCCAAAGCAGGAAAATTCCTCAAAGAACAATTTATTTGGATATATTGGCACAGACTGGTGAAAACCAACTCTAAATGTTCCCATGATTTTCACCTAATTAAAAGTAAATGTTTTCCAGTTTTCCCAAACAAACAATCACATGGTCCAATCAGGGTGTTGTCTGGTTGCTTGGTAACATCACTCCTCCTTTTTCAGCCACTGTTGGAATGTCCTTGGTTCCCAGGGGAAAGTATTTTGTTTTGGCTATAAACCCCCAGCTATCTCTATATCCCCCTCTCTAGCCCTCATCTCCATCGCCTCAAAGATGGCCTCAGTCAGGCCAGCTTCAGAGTTGACACCTACACTGTTCAAAGACCATAATAAAATGAACCCACTTACTAGAGGTACAGATGATGTATAAGTACAGAGTGAAAAAATAAAGACAAAGAGAACAAAGGATAGTTAAGATGAAGAAAAAGAGGAAATGCAAAGAATTGGAAATAAAAAGTTTTGGAAGTGGCTGAAGAGAAGTGAAAAACTCCTCCGCCCACCCACCCACCCGTGTCGTTACTTCCGGCTTTTAAAAGGTTAAAAAAAAGGCTCTGACGATCGCGCACCACAGCTGCGATTGTCAGAGCCTCTTTTTTTTATCTTTTAAAAGCATTTTTTTACAACCTATTCGCCTGAATAGGTTGTAAAAATTGCTTTAAAAAAGAAAAAAAGTTGGCCACGCCCACCCAGTCACATTACCCCCCCCACACACCAAGCCACGCCCACAGAACTGGTAGTAACAAATTTTACATTTCACCACTGGTTTCAAGTGGTGTTAAACAGCTTCTTGCTAAAACCTTTTAAGTGGCAATCAGCACTTGGCTTCTCTCAGTCCAGAATTGAATCTCTTGCTTGCCATGTTTGAAGCTCACCTGGATTCCCAGGGCATGATGACCCCGTCATCTGGGCCGCCGATCAGAATCAGCTTGCGGATACGCAAAAGGTTTCTCTTCCACGCTGCGAGAGGAGCAGAATTTCAGAAATGTGGTTGCTTTCCCCAGTTTCTCCTCTTTCCCTCTTCCTGCCCCCTCATCAGTCAACAAAAAAAAACCTTTCCCCGTGCCCTTCTTCTACGAAGATTTACAGAAAGTTTGGAATCCCAAAGGTGCTTTTTTAATTTATTTTTAATTTATTTATTTATTTATTTATTTATTTATTTATTTATTTATTTATTTATTTATTTATTTATTTATTATTAGATTTATATACCGCCCTACTCCTGAGGGACTCAGGGCGGTGAACAGCCAAGAGATAAAACACACAGAATTACAAAATTTAAAAACAGTATAAAAACCTAATTAAATAAATTTGGCCCAGAACAGATTAAAACACCCCTAAAAATTTTTTTTCAAGAGGCAACTGGGCTTTCTGGTTTTTCTGTGAAGACGTTTTGCTTCTCACTCAAGAAGCTTCTTCAGCTCTGACTGGAGGAAGAAGCTTCTTGGATGAGAGGCGAAACGCCTTCACAGAAAAACCAGAAAGCCCAGTTGCCTCTTGAAAAACGCACCTTTGGGACAACCATGACCGGGATGACCGAGAATCTCCATAGACAGAAATTTTGGAAATTTTCCTCCTATTTTTATAAAAGGCATAAGCAATAAAACAAGTTCTACTTATTTTATCTTCCCCTATTTGGCACTCTCAATTTCTTGTTGGGATTGCCTTTTCCTTTCCCAAAGGATTCTGGGAATTGTGGTCCCCACATTTCTGGAAATTCTGAGGTTTACAGGAGGAGTATTTTAAGCCTTTAAATTGTGAGTTGTTTGCAGCCAACAAAATTACCCATATAATTTTGGATTATGGATTATATAAATATAATCCATAAAAATAGGGGACAGAAAACATGCCTTCAGTTTCACAGAGATTTGAGGACACCTATAAAAGACATTATCATCATCATTTAATGATCCCATAATCCGTTGCAGGGTGGAGTCTAGGCAACTGAATGGAGCTAGCAGAGTGTTTTAATGGCCGGATGCTCTTCCTGTTGCCAGTGTAGAGTTTTGTTCAACATATATATTATCAGTGTGCCCAGAGAGAGAAATATCTGCCTCTACCTAGGATTGAACTCACAGCCTCCTGATTGTGAGGCAAGAGCTCCACCTCTAGGCCACCGCACCACTCCTATAAAAGATGTTATATCTCTTAAAAAGCAGACATAAAATACAGGTACTCCTCAATTTACAACCATTCATTTAGTGACCGTCTGAAATTACAATGTCACTGAAAAAGTGACTTGGGATCATTTTTCACACTTATGACTGTCGCAGCATCCCCATGGGTCATGTGATAAAATTTCGGATGCTTGACAACTGGTTTATATTTCTGACGGCTGCAGTATACTAGGATCATGGGATCACTTTTTGCGACCTTCCAATGAGCAAAGAGAATGAAAAGCCACGATTCACTTAACAACCATATTGTGGTTGTTCGAGTCACTTAATAACTGTGTTAAGAAAAGTCATAAAGTGAGCCAAAATTCATTTAATAATGGTCTCACTTAGCAACAGAAATTTTTGGCTCAATTTTGGTCATAAATTAAGGGCTACCTGTATGTTTACGGGAGACCTAAGTGGAAAAGGCACCTATTTTCTCTTTAAAATGACTAAAAAATGAGTCTGATTATTTCAGCTTCACCTACTCCAATGTCATCATAATATCACTGGCCCCGCCCCTCACATGGCCCCAGGTAGAGAGGAAGTTCCAGGCCAAAAATAGATTTTCCTGCTCTACCTGTAGACCAATGAAACAAACCATTCAACCTCCAGGAAATGTCTAGTAAAGTTGTCATGTCTGATGCATTTAATTATCTCCTTTTTCCCCTTCTGGCTTTGTTCCTTTTTTTACTTTTAAGATTTGTGATCTGGCAATTATTTTTATGAATTAATGCATTGGTTGGACTACTGTTTCCTGACCTTGGAACAACTTTAAGATGATGTGAACTCCTAAAATTCCCCAGCTACTGAAGGATTCTGGGAGTGGAAATTCTGGCTGGGGAATTCTGGGAGTCGAAGTCCACACATTGCCAAGATTAAAAAAACAAAACAACAACACTGGTTTAGGCAGTTAGCAGAAATGATTCAGAAGAATAAAATTATTTCATGCCATAAAAGCTATCCCCGAAGCAAGAATTTTGAATGGCATTTCATGACACAGCTGCCTGCAATTACTGCAGGTTCAAATCTTACCAGGCTCAAGGTTGACTCAGCCTTCCATCCTTTCTAAGGTAGGTGAAATGAGGACCCAGTTTGTGCGGGCAATAAGCTGACTTTGTATAAATATACAAAAGTATGAAGGCTATTGCTTAACGCATTGTAAGCCGCCCTGAGTCTCCGGAGAAGGGCGGCATATAAATCAAAATTAAAATAAAAAAATAAAATAAAATGAATTATCCCAAAGGCTGGAAGTTTGACAAGCTTGAACTTTAACTCATGAAATGCCATTCAACTGATCATTCAGCTGATCTGGCTTGGCCAGGCCTCCATGAAAGGCTCAGGCAAGGGGGAAAAAAAAAAAATAAGCAACGATTTTTCCAGTCACCTTGCATTCTCTATATTAGGAAATGTTTTGCTTGCAAATTTAGTCATGTGTACTCCTGCTTCTAAACTACTGCTGGAGGCACAGAGGCAGCTCTATCTGTAAGGCAGAGTTTGGACAGGCTCCTAAAAATAATCCCTTTTGGCAGGGATACATTGGAGCTTCGGTTTGCTCTGGGGGTTTGAACAGAGAATCGCAGAGCTGGAGAGAGCTATTTTGGGTACTGAATCTTCTCGGTGCAGGAATTGAACTAAAGCATCCTGAACTAATGGCTGCCTAGCCACTACAGGTACTCTCTGACAACAATAGAGCCTGGAATTTTTCAGTCGTAAATTGTGAGGATTATAAATTGAGATACCACGTGACTGGACTTGTTTTTAACGATAATTTTTTACGACAGTTGTAAAGTGAATCGTATGGTTGTTAAGCAAATCTATTCTTCTCGTTTTTGCCAGAAAAGAGTCACTCTGAGAGCGAGATGGACGATACCTTGATTTGATTAAATCAATTTAAAAATGTACCAAAGTGCAGTCATCTGTCTACGGGATGCTACAACAATCGTAAATGTGAGCTGGTTGCCTGTGCTTGTGTGGTCACGTGACCATGGGGGGGAGGGGAGGGGTGGTAGTCATAACTTCATAAGTTATGGGTCATAAGTAGTTTTTTAAAAAATCTGTCATAACCTTTAAGTGATTGTTAAATGACGAGTCATAAGTCAAGAACAATCTATATCTGTAATGGCGAACCCATGGCACGTGTGCCACAGGTGGCACGCGGAGCCATATCGGTGGGCACGTGAGCATTGCCCTAGCTCAGCTCTGGTGTGCGCATCTGATTTTCAGGCCTTCAGGGCCCACTGGAAGTCGGCAAATGGGCCGTTTCCGGCCTCCAGAAGCTTTCTTGGAGCCTGGGGAGGGCGAAAAACAGGCCCCGGGAAGAACTAACATCAGTTCATAGTTTAACAGCAAATTCTGGTACAAGAATTAAGGCAACTAAGATAATAACGGTAGTCCTCTACTTACAGCAATTCATTTACTGAATGTTCAAAGTTACAACAGCACTGAACAAAGTGACTTATTCACTCTTATGACCTTTGCAGCATCCCCATGGTCACGTGATCGAAATTCAGATGCTCGGCAGCTGACACATATTTATGACGATTGCAATGTCCCACAGTCGCGTGATCAATTTTTGTGACCTTCTGACAAGCTAAGTTAATGGGCAAGCTGGATTCACCACACAACTGTGTTACTAACTTTAACAACTGCAGTGATCCACTTAACAGGTATGGCAAGAAAGGTCATATAAAATGGGGCAAAATTGACCTAACAACTGTCTCGCTCAGCATTGGAAATTTTGAGCTCAACTGTGGTCGTAAGTCGAGGACTATCTGTATTTTGAATTAACCACAAAGCAGGAATATGTGGTGTTTGCTACTCCACCATTCTCCCTTATGTACTGGAATTGAAGGATGTTAAAAAAACATTTACCACTTGCATTGGGGTGGAATCTCTCATCATTCAACACGGCCAAGAAATTGCTATTGTTGAGGTAAAGATCTCGATGGTGTGGGTCTGAAAATGCAAAAGACACAGGGGAGGCAGGGGAAGAGAGAAAAATAAAGAGAGTACTCTTGTTTTGTTTCTGTATCTAAAGTATATCAATTAAATCACTAAATCAACCTTGAGATTTAGAGCAATGTATGAACCTAGCCTAAATTTGTCTGCCCTCCTACAGTTTAGATATGAAAGCAGATCTGAACCAATTTTTAATACTGAAAACGAGCAATTAAAAATGCTAATTTAACACTTTTGGCATCGATAATACTATTTTTGGCTCGGTAAGCAATGCCTCATACAGCCCCCACACTGGAAAACAGAAAATGTGGATAAATATTGGCCTATTAAGGAATTATATGGAAGCTGAGGCCAGATCAAACATCCCATTGAGACATTATTTAGTTTTGGCTAAGTCTATAGCATGAGTTCAGTGACTATAATTTGAAAACCACAGCTTATGGTTTAGTGAGTTGTATTCACCCAACCCAATTACATTTGGCCATCCAACTTGGCTTAAGACAAGAACCAGGCCAAAAGATGAGTTCACCAATTGCATGATTAACCACAATGCAATTTCTTTGGTTATCGCTTAGCGCTATTAGCTGAGCTACTGGAACTTCGTCAAACCACAATTAAAACAAACCATGGCCTCACACAATATATGAATTCAGCAATATAGGTGAAAACATTCTGGAGAGAGAGAAGTTCCCTGAGGATCGGATGCAGCACGAGTCTGAAAGCTCGGAAGACAAAACCTCTAGTCCTGGCGACCGACCCAGATTTGATCTTGCAACATTATGCTGAGACACGTATATTTGCCTTCGTTCATAGGTGAAAACAGTTAAACCCTCCAAAGCCCCCCCATGAAATGCAGAATAACTGCTGAAGTCACAAAGCAGACTGAATTTTACCATTCCAGTAGTTACAGATGGAAATATCTTGACCCAGCTGTGTGTAGCAGAGGCGGTAGAGGTTGCTTTTCATGTAGTGTGGAAAGAGCCACTTCAAGTACTTGGTGTCTGAATTGAAAAAGAAATGTAGAGGATGCCAATGAACAGTTTCCCCACCACTGTTTTAAGTTCAGGATCTTCTATCCCAGGGCTCTGCAACCTTAAACACTCAAAGAGCCATTTGGACCCATTTCCCACAGAAAAGAAAACACCAGGAGTCACAAAACCTGACTATTTCTTGAGCAGCCACAAAACTAGCATATGTAGTTGAATTAAACATTCTGTTTTTCTTTTGAAACTTTTCTTCGCTTGGATTTATCCATGGTTGGCCTACGAGGGGTTGAAAAGCTCAATAAATCGCGTGCTGGCGAGTGTCGCACATTGGCGGTTGTGACGCATATTTTGAGTGACAGGGAGCCATAGCAGAAGAGTGAAAGAGCCACATGCGACTCCAGAGCCACAGGTTGCTGACTCCTGTTCTATCCTTTTGTAACCCAATCTATTGTTTCCAGACAGGATGGCCCTGTATGCCTTTGGGAAGGCTAAAGCATACAAGGCAACTAACTGGGGTAGCCATCCCTAATCTTAGCTCCTTTTCAAAGTAAATAAGCGATATGCATCCCAGCTAATTTGGGAGCTGAAATCCACCTATTTGGAGGTGGCTCCAGTTGGAAAAGCTAGGAGATGGGGCTGTCAAAATTCCAGAGATTTCCATCTTAGCAATGCAAATATAAATATAAATAAATGTATATGGGTAAATACAGGTAGTCCTCGACTTACAACAGTTCATTTAGTGACCAATGTTACAAAGGCGCTGAAAAAAGTGACTTATGGCCATTTTTCACACTTACAACCATTGCAGCATCCCTGTGATCAAATGATCAAAATTGTTGGCAGATTCTTGGCAACTGACTCATATTTATGACGGTTGCAGTGTCCCGGGGTCAAGTGATCCCCTTTTGAGACCTTCTGACAAGCAGAGTCAATGGGGAAACCTGATTCACTTAACAGCTGTGTAACTAACTTAACAACTGCAGTGATTGACTTAACAACTGTGGCTCGAAAGGTCGTAAAATGGGGCAAAAGGCACTTAACAAATGTCTCGCTTCACAACATGAATTTCGGGCTTAACTGTGGTCATATGTTGAGGACTATCTGTATAAATCTATGTTTAAATATAATAGAAGCCAATGCATAAATGGAGGAGCAGAAATGAAACATCTGGATTGGTGAGGCATGAACGGTAAACCAAACAGGACAAGGGATAAGATACTGAAAATGAAATATTACACTTTGTTGTCATAGAAATGACTAGTATCTATCAGAAATGTAAAGCAAAAAGTTGAGTTTCTAACTAGACTTTGTATTCTACTGCACCAAAAAGAGTTGTAAGTCAATTCTTTTTTCCTTACATTCCAGACTTGCGTCCCAAAGTCCCACACAAATGTCATCAGAACATCCCTTATCCTTGTTTCAGGGGTGGGCTCCTGGGGGTTCGGGCGATCCTCTAGCTAAGGATCACTGAGGCTCGGCGAACCCCCAAATGCCACCCCTGGCTGGCCATGCCCACCCCACCCCTCCCAGGAGTCTCCACGTGGCCCGTTCATCATTCCAAGTAAGTGCAGGGTCTGGGAGGGCAAAAAATGGGCCTACCAGAGGTTACAGAAGTCCGGAAATGGACCTGTTTCCGGCCTCTGGAGGGCCTCCGGACTCTGGGGGAAGCTGTTTTTGCCCTCCCGGAGGCTTGAAGAAAGCCTACAGAGCCTGGGGAGGGGCAGCGAACTCATTGCTAAAGGATCTGAAGCCCACCCCTGCCTTGTTTCATTACTTACCCCCATATTGCCCCATTTGCGGGGAGGAGAGAGAGATGAATGTGTCCACATTGTGGTCGGGCATCGTAGAAAGCAGAGCACGACAAATGAGTCCTCCTGTAGGACAGAGTGAAAATTGTCAGGGAATTGCACAGCCGGTATCCAAATGGAGTCAGAGACGCTGACACGGGCTTGTAGTTTTAGATAAATAGCAATAACACATAGACTTATATACCGCTTCACAATGCTTTTACAGCCCACTCTAAGCGGTTTACAGAGTCAGCACATTGGCCCAGGGGTGGGTTCTAAAATTTTTTACTACTGGTTCTGTGGGCGTGGCTTATTTTGTGGGCATGGCTTGATGGTCATGTGACAATTCTTTAGTATTTAGCAGAGGTACTGGTCTACCAGGCTTTTAATTGCTTGCGGAACTGTACCGGTCTACTCATTTATTTTTGCAGGCACTGGTCTACCCATTTATTTTTGCAGGCACTTGTCTACTCATGTATTTTTGCAGGCACTGGTCTACCCATTTATTTTTGCAGGCACTGGTCTACTCATGTATTTTTGCAGGCACTGGTCTACTCATGTATTTTTGCAGGCACTGGTCTACTCATGTATTTTTGCAGGCACTGGTCTACCCATTTATTTTTGCAGGCACCGGTCTACCCATTTATTTTTGCAGGCACCGGTCTACCCATTTATTTTTGCAGGCATCGGTCTACTCATTTGTCTTTGGAGGCACCAGTCTACCACCAAACTGCCTTTTACCACTGATCAGCTGTAGGACGGCCCTTTGAAGCCCCGCAGCAAGAGTTTAAACAGTTTTTTTTCTTATAGCCCATCAGCTAGGTCTCAGGAGACAGCAATAGATTGGGGGTGGGGCCAAATAAAAGGTAAGAACATGGGGGGGTGGGGGGTGGGGGGGCAGAAGCGGTTCGGTGACGTCATATTGTCACTGCTACCGGCTTGGCGGAACCGGGCTGAACCAGGAGGAACCCACCACTGCATTGGCCCCAATAATCTGGATCCTCAGAGGGATGGAAGGCTGAGTCAACCTTAAGCAGGTCAGGATCGAACTGCTGGCAGTCGGCAGAATTAGCCTTCAATGTTGCATTCTAATCTCTGCGCCATCGCGGCTCTTGCATATGGCATTATGATGTACATTTTGACATCATACTTAGGAACAACCGCCAATGGCTGTAAACTATGGGAATACTGCATTCTAACCACAGCACCACCACAGCTCTGATGTTAAATAAATATATTTAAGGGGTCCTTGGTACTCTCTGAACTTGCTTGTTTTCTTACAGACGTTTCATTACCCTAACTAGGTAACCTCATCAGTGCTAGTAGGAAGTGCTGTTTGCTGTCAGTTTATATTCTGATGACTTGCCTGTCTGTGTAGGTGGGTCTTAGAAATTCTCTGGTTGGGCTGTTTACCGATGGCTCTTTGGCAGTTCTTTGATTGGGGTATTGTTTACTTGATTGTTGGTCTGAAGTTAACCTTGGAGTCAATCTATGCTGATCTGGGTGCAGATTACTGGTGGAGAAATGCTGGAGTCTTTTTGTTCTCTTTTGGGCTGCTTAATTGCCTCTTTTGCATTGTCTGTAGATGCTGTTAATGTCTATGTGTCTATTGATGGCTGATTTGTCAGAGTGCCAGCCTTCTAGAAATTCCCTGACATTTTTGGACATGGCTTAGTCTAGATGGTCACGTTTTCCCAATTGAAACTATGGTCGAATCCGTCTATGTGTTGTGAAATTAAAGAATTTTCGTCACGTCTTCTTCTGGCTGCTAGTTGGTGTTCATAGATATTTTTCTGCCAATGTAGATGCCATTTAACATCTATATTTATAGAGTATAAGATAGTCAGGCACAACAGTACATCATGAGGTAAATCACAGCATACAGGGCACAGAGAAAAAAAGTCAGGGAAAATGGGGGAAACTCAGAGCCTTGGTAGTACAGTGGTCTAAGGCACCCTGTTATTATGCTGGTTATTAAGACCAGCTGCCTGCAATTACTGCAGGTTCGAATCTCGCCAAGGCTCAAGGTTGACTCAGCCTTCCATCCTTTCTAAGGTAGGTAAATTGAGGACCCAGTTGTGGGGGCAATAAGCTGACTTTGTATAAATATACAAAAGGATGAAGGCTATTGCTGAGCACATTGTAAGCCGCCCTGAGTCTCCAGAGAAGGGCGGCATATAAATCAAATTAAAAAAAAACAACAAAAACCTCCCCCCTCCACAGCAGAGGTGGGTTTCAGCAGGTTCTGACCAGTTCTGGAGAACCGGTAGCGGACATTTTGAGTAGTTCAGAGAACCGGTAGTAAAAATTCTGACTGGCCTCGCCCCCATCTATTCTCTGCCTCCCGAATCCCAGCTGATCGGGAAGAAATGGGGATTTTGCAGCAACCTTCCCCTGGAGTGGGGAGGGAATGGAGATTTTGCAGTATCCTTCCCCTGCCACACCCACCAAGCCACGCCTACCAAGCCATGCCACACCCACCAAGCTACACCCACAGAACCGGTAGTAAAAATTTTTGAAACCCACCACTGCTCCACACCCCACAGCAACCAATCACAGCGCAGATTGACTCACGCGGGAGCCGGCGCTCTTCAATCAATCACAACTGTGTGTTGTGGCTCACTGCACAATCCCACTGCTCCAGCCAGTGGCGGATTAAGGCTCACTGGTGCCCTAAGAACTGACAAATCTTGGTGCCCCCCCCCTCCTTTGTACATACTGTACGAATCTTCATTGGGTTTTTTTTTTCTTTCTCGATTTTGTGGTGCCCCCTTTGGGCCTAGTGCCCTAAGCCAGGGGTAGGCAAATATGGCCCCTTTATGACCTGTGGACTTCAACTCCCAGAATTCCTGAGCCAGCTTGGCTATCTCAGGAATTCTGGGAGTTGAAGTCCACAGGTTGTAAAAGGGCCACAGTTGCCCACCCCTGCCCTAAGCACGTGCTTAGTCTGCTTAATGGTTAATACACCACTGGCTCCAGCTACTAAATTTAAAGATCTTAACAGAAAAGAATCAAGTTTTAGAAAAGGGGCAACAGCTCCCTTCTTCTCCCAACCTTTGTCTCTAAATGGTCACCCAAATAAAAAAATGGTCTTCTGCCTTAACTTTTGGGGCCTTCCATAAAAAAACACCTTTCACAATATATAGAAGATTTGAAGATTAGAAGTGAGGCCTTTGGAGTACAGTAGTCCTCAACTTCCAACCGCCTGTTTAGCAACTGTTTGAACTTATAATGCCACTGAAAAAAAAGGGGATTTACAGCTGGTCCTCACACTTATGACCATTGTAGCAGCCCCATCCAAATTTGGGGGCTTAGCAGCTGGTATGCAGCCTTCCAAAGTCATGTGATCATGAAGTTACGACCTTCCCAGCCGCCTTCAGGCAAGCAAAGTCAATGGGAGAAGTCGGATCTGCTTAATGACCAAGTGATTCACTTAAAAGCTGTTTAACAACCATAGCAAAAAACTGTCGGAAAATCAGGCGCGACACACACTTTGCTTAGCAATGGAAATTCTAATCCCAATTGCACCTGGAAGTCAGATAGTCCTCAGTTTACGACCACAATCAAGCCCAACATTTCTGTTGCTAAAGTGGGACATTTGTTAAGTGAGTTTTGCCCCATTTTACGACCTTTCTTCCCACAGTTGTTAAGCGAATCACTGCAGTCGATAAATTAGTAACCCGGTTGTTAAGTGAATTCTGGCTTCCCCCTTGACTTTGCTTGTCAGAAGGTCGCAAAAGGGGATTGCGTGATCTTGGGACACAGCAAAGGTCACAAGTATGAACCAGTTGCCCATGGTTCACTGGGCAACTGTGAACTGTGATCTGAACACCAGATCACATGACCATGGGGATCCTACAAAGGCCGTAACCGTGAAATCGGTCACAGGTCACTTTTTTCAGTGCCGTTGTAACGGGTCACTGAATGAACTGCTGTAAATCAAGGACTACTTGTACCTGTATTTCTCCTCAGATTTAGAAACATCTGTGAGTTTCCATGACAAAGTGGCATCAAAGTTTATGACAAACATTACAAATATTTGCATACGCAACAAACTTCCTAAATGCAAACTAACAGAATGAGCCTTGCCCTGGATTGGCCCTTGATGAGCAAGCGGAGGCAGAAGTTGACCAGCCCTTTTCACATTTTCCCACAGAGTCGCTGAGCTAACATTGCTTTAGGCCACTGTTTCTCAACCTTAGCAGCCTGAAGAATGTGTGAACTTCAACTCCCAGGTCAAAGAAGGGAGGCTTAAAGATGACTGGGTGGTGTCCATACAGTCCAATCATCTTTTTCTTGAATACATGTTTATCTAGGCCCTGAGTTGCAAGCCAGGATGTTATGAAAATCGCTTTTTGCTTTAGGCCTCCAGCTCAAAATATGGAGAAGATATGGTGAAGTGAATACACAAAGAGGAAGGGTTTGAATCTATAGGGGAACTATTATTATGGCAGCTCTGTTTAGAATAGAACAGAGTAGAGTAGAGTAGAGTAGAGTAGAGTAGAGTAGAGTAGAGTAGAGTAGAATAGAATAGAATAGAATAGAATAGAATAGAATAGAATAGAATAGAATAGAATAGAATAGAATAGAATAGAATAGAATAACAGAGTTGGAAGGGACCTCAGAGGTCTTCTAGTCCAACCCCGTTTAGGCAGAAACCCTACACCACTTCAGACAAATGGCTATCCAATATCTTCTTTAAAACTTCCAGTGTTGGAGCATTCGCAACTTCTGGAGGCAAATTGTTCCACTGATTCATTGTTCTAACTCTCAGGAAATTTATCCTTATTCTAAGTTGCTTCTTTTCTTGATTAGTTTCCACCCATTGCTTCTTGTCCTGCCTTCAGGTGCTTTGGAGAATAGCTTGACTCCCTCTTCTTTGTGGCAGCCTCTGAGATATTGGAACACTGCTCTCATGTCTCCCCTAGTCCTTCTTTTCATTAAACTAGACATACCCAGTTCCTGCAACCGTTCTTCATATGTTTTAGCCTCCAGTCCTCTAATCATCTTTGTTGCTCTTCTCTGCACTCTTTCTAGAGGCTTAACATCTTTTTTACATCATAGCAACGAAAACTGGATGCAGTATTCCAAGTGCGGCCTTACTAAAGAATTATAAAGTGGTATTAACACTTCACGTGATCTTGATTCTATCCCTCTGTTTATGCAGCCTTGAACTGTGTTGGCTTTTTTGGCAGCTGCTGCACACTGCTGGCTCATATTTAAATGGTTGTCCACTAGGACTCCAAGATCCCTCTCATAGTTACTACTATTGAGCAAGATGCCACATATACTGTACCTGCGCATTTTGTTTTTCTTTCCTAAATGTAGAACCTTACTTTTTTCACTACTGAATTTGATTTTGTTAGATAGCGCCCAATGTTCAAGTCTGTCAAGATCCTTCTGCATCTTAAGCCTATCTGCCGGAGTGTTGGCTATTCCTGCCAGCTTGGTGTCATCTGCAAATTTGATGAGTTCCCCATCTATCCCCTTGTCCAAGCCATTGATGAAGATGTTGAAGAGTACTGGGCCTAAAACAGAGCCTTGGGGTATTCCACTGCATACTTCCCTCCATGTAGATGCAGTTCCATTGAGGACTACATGTTGAGTGCGGTTGGTCAGCCAGTTATGAATCCATCTGGTGGTGATGCTGCCTAACCCACATTTTTCTACTTTATCTAGTAGTAGGTTATGGTCTATCAAATGACTTATTGAAATCCAAGTAAATTATATTGACAGTATTCCTCTGTTCCACTAATTTTGTCACATATGGTTTAGTGTAGGCCAGGGTCGGCAACCTTAAACACTCAAAGGGCCACAAAGGTTCTAACCAGAAGCCCCCATTCAATTCTGGAGCCTGACCGGAAGTCCGGTTCCCCCATCATAGTCTCCTCCTAGCGTGGCACCCTTTTTCCTCCGCCTGTCCTAACCAAAAGCCCTATCAATTGTGGAGACGACCAGCAACAGGGAGCCGCAGCAGAGGGATGAAAGAGACACATGCGGCTCCAGATACGCAGGTTGCTGACCTCTGGCACTTATGATTTAGTGTAGGCAACGAATATGTTGTTGTTCAGCTTAAACAGTGCCACTCAAACCTAAACCTCTCTCTCTCCAGACCTGTGATGGCGAACCTATGACACTTGTGTCAAAGTTGACATGCTACAACATTTTGGGTGATGCATCAGTGTTCACCGATACCCGACAACAGCTATTCTCAAGAGCATCCGCTGATTTTGCGTGATTTTTGGAGGTTGCAGAGACAATGCAAGAATGGATTATTGTTATTGTCATGTGAGAATGGGGCACATGGTTTTTGGAGGCCACGAAAAAGCGTTTTTAGAAACTACTACAAGAATGAAGGCCCTGTGTGACTCAAATTTTCCTTGGATGGGCCACAGGGGCCCATCAAGAGAAAGGGAACACCTCCAGAAGCTAAGTGGTACATGGCAGGAGAGACAATCAGACTGTTCCCCATTAGTTGTGAGGTGGCTTTTTTGAGTGGCATCGGTTGCACTAAGGCTGAAGTCAAGGCTTGGTGCTCTACTCAGGTTTAGGTCCAGCACTGTCATTGAGTCCAGGGTGGCCGAGATGGGAGGGCAATAAGCTAGAGAATTGTTTCTCTTTTGCTTTGTGTGTGTGTGTGTGTGTGTTTGTAAGAGAGAGGGGGGAAGGGAGGGAGATTATCTATCTCTAACTCTATATACATATCTCTCTCTCTCTCTCTCTCTCTCTCTCTCTCTCTATTTTCTATCTCTATCTATATACATATATCTCTATATATCTCTATATACATATATCTCTATATATCTCTATATACATATATCTCTATATATCTCTATATACATATATCTCTATCTCTATCTCTTCTATCTATCTATCCATCTAGCTAGCTAGCTAGCCATACATGCTGGACCATTAGCCATTCAATCCCATTTTAAGCTGCCTTTCCTATGGGAACTTTTTTGGGGGTCAGTGTTTTTGTGGTGCTGGAGCCCTCTGTCTTATAAGTATCAACTATTATTATTATTTTTATTATTTATTTGTTAGTCATATTTCTATGCCGCCCACTCTCCGAGAACTCTGGGCGGCTTACACCAAAGACAGTATACTAAATAGCATATTGCCCCCTAACAATCTGGGTCCTCATTTTACCCACCTCAGAAGGATGGAAGGCTGAGTTAACCTCGAGCCGGTGAGATTTGATCCGCTGATCTGCTGAACTAGCAGTCAGCTGAAGTAGCTGCAGTACTGCACTCTAACCACTGTGCCACCTCAGCTCATACCAACTACACCAAACACGACTGTTACTGTGTTTCCCTGAAAATAAGACCCTGTCTTATATTTTTTTGAACCCTGAAATAAGTGCTTGGCCTTATTGCCATGTGCTCAAAAGCCTGATTGGGCTTATTATCACGGGATGTCTTATTTTGGGGAAAACAGGGTATGTGGGCAAGTGTGTGACTGCAAGATGACATATAAATGTAATAAATAAATAAGTACAATAAAATTTGAGGACAAATAGCCAAAAAAATCATCCAAGTTCCCCAGATCATTCTTGATAATTCCCTACCTCTATTTCTGAACAGAGGTAAGATAAGAGAGCCAAACATTAAAAATAACTGTTGAGATTATATCAAGGCAGGCTGGCAGATAATGCTTCTCCTGGATTGGCCTTTGAGGAACAACAGAAGGCATGAGAACCTCAGCACAACTTTTAATTTTAATTTAATGTTAGTCTCTCAGCTAACATTGCTTTAGGCCAGTGTTTCTCAACCTCAGCAGCTTTACCATGGGTGAACTTCAACTCCCAGAATTCCTCAGCCAGCATGATTGCAGGCTCCATTGTAGTTGTAGGTGACTCAGTTAGCCCCTTCCAATATGGAGACAGACCTTTCTTTGGCCATACCAAGAGCCCCCCGTACCTTGTGAGTAGCAGTAAAGGTGGACCCCGTCGACAGCATTCTGCATAATGGGGTAAATCGCTTGTCGGAACCCCTCCACTTGCATCCATAGAGATTTCAAGCTTTCCGTTCGGTCGAACAAATCCACAACTGAAACGTTGGTTCCTGGATGAGTCTGTAGGAATTTGACAGGGGTGAAGAGCACAAGACATTTTCAATTCTTCATCACATTCTTTGGATGTTGGGAAAAATCTAGGCTGAAGCCGAACCTAAGCTGAACCTCAAGGAAGAAGACTGAAGCATAAATGCTGGAACATAAATGTAACGATGCTGTAAAATAAATCTCATACGTGAACTACCAAGTTACACAGAGTCTTTTTTCCTCTCAGTAAAGTAGCAACACACAGCTTTCAACAATGAGGAAGGATGAGGGAAGTATCAAAGATTTACAAAGAGGAAACTTAAGCCCTGCACTACTCCAATCTCTGTCTCTTCCTTCTAGATACTAATATCATAAACATAAAGATACATCTGTTACTTAGTTCCAACTTATTCCTTATCTCCATCAGGGAAGATCTGATGGTCCAGTTTCTCTTAAATATTTTTGTCCCAAACCAATGTTGCCCAAAGTCTAGTCCAGTGGTGGTTTCAAAATTTTTTAGTACCGGTTCTGGGGTTGTGGCATGGTTGACATGGCATGGCATGACTTGGTGGGCGTGGCTTGGTGGGTGTAGCAGGGGAAGGATACTGTAAAATCTCCATTCCCACCCCACTCCAGGGGAAGG